>NW_025786374.1:0-16813 GCF_021130785.1 Homalodisca vitripennis
GTGTATCCTTCATCGAATTATTTATACTCATATATCCGATGCCATTATTGAGCTTGCTTTGTTGTCTCGATCGAGAGAATTAGTCCAGTCGTATTACCTGATTGAAAAAATAAATGTTTTCTTACAGCAAACTAATGGCACAATTTAGTCAAATACATCATAAATAAATAAAACCATTCCGAACCAAAATCGTCTATTAGGGGGTATAGGAGGGGTGGTTTTTAGGGGTGAAAATGGTTTTTTGCAATTTGTGAGAAAAACAATGCATCCTATTGAAAAAGTCAAATGTAAAAGTTGTTGGAAATAAAAAAATCTACAAATTATGTAGATTTTTGCCCTAACCTCAAAAATTTCCCAAAAAATTCAATAAACCGTTTTTTTGGTTTTTAATTTTTTTCTTGTACAAAAATGGTTTGATTGAGCTGAAATTTTGATCAAATATACATTGTGCTATTCTAAAAATACTGTATTTTTTTCATTAGAAATATTTAGCCGTTATAATAAAATTTCACTTTAAAAAAATATTTTGATAATTTTCAATCACCATTTTGAAACATTTTTTTTAATCAAAAAAGGTTCTCTGACGGCTCATTATTTTCGTTTTTTTTTGTCTATTTTGAGAAATGAAATAAAAAATATGTAGTTTAATTTAAAAAACTGCAGTAAAATTGAAAATAAACAAAATGTTGACATTTTTCATTATACATTGTATTATTTACGTGGAAAAATTGTTATTATTTATTTAAATTATAATTTTTTTATACCAGTGCTATTTGTAGGCATTAGGCAAAATAATAATGAATCATGCATATTTAACAATTACGTGGAAATGTTTAAATAAATAAAAAAAAACAGAATTCGAGTCTTAGTAAATTTTTTTTAATTTGTATTTTTATCATATATTTTTTATTTCTTTACAATATTTTTTACAATTCTTATTGAAATTGAATCAAGAAACCATTACTTCTTTCCAAAAGTTTTTTTTGAATACTTATGTATTTTTTTTCAGTGAACTTAAAAATATAAATATCTTTTTTCATATTGTACGTCATCTGATCGTGATTCATACCATATTCTACTCAATTTTTCCCGGCTTTTTTAAATGTAATGATTGTATCTCCTTTCATTGAAGGAAACACAAGATCATTATCAAAACTATCACTCAATTATTTTTTAATGTATTTAATGTTGGGATATCACTATCAAAATCTTCTTTAATTTCGTTAAGGGAAAATTGGCACTCGGATGATTTTTTTAAAGTAATACACGCAGTAACTTATGAAATCTTTAGAATCTACACTCGATGTATGTCTACAAGATGTTGAGCTTGTCCCATCATAAAAAGATGACATGCACCTATTATGATAATAAGCTTGAACTTCATCTGATTCTTTGAGAAAAATTCAGTGTAACTAACAGACTTTTATTAAATGATTCTGAAACATCTCTTCCCTTTAAAGTTGATAACATTTTTCTTTAGTCTCAACCTTCTGCATGCCGCGAAATGCTCTATTTTGGTTAAAAGGTTCTTCACAAAAAACACAATGATGCTCAAAATCAAAATTTCATGCTTCTTTCATAATCTTCTTCCCAATAGATTTTTTTCTTGTTGGTTCTTTCGAAGCTGTAACAATTGATCGAGGTCTATTGTATGCCGATCGACAACCATCATGAATGTGTGCTTCAGTCAATTTCTGAAATGTTTTGTACCGCTGATCATTGCTTTGTTTACTTGACGAAATAAGAGTATCTACCCCTCGACTTTTTATTTTCACCAAATCTCCATCACGACTTTTAAAAAATGATAAAAGAAGGTACCTTTTCCACCATTTACATGAATCTATAAAATGCAGAAAGCACGATAAAATTAGTATACTGAAAATACGTAAAAATTACTAGATAAATAGCATGCGTAAAATTGTATGTACAGAGACAAAGTTTTACGATCTGTATTATTTTTAATAATTTTTTTGAATAATTTGTATAAAATTTTGTTTCGCTAAATTTTAAAGTTTTACTTATGATTTGCATTTTATATGGACAAAAATCTTGTAAATTGCTCTAATCACGAGGCTTATTTCACGACACTACTCCAATATAACTTGACTGACGACAAAGCAGCTGCTTATTGAATGCTTAGAAACATACTGAAACCCGTATAATAGAAAAAATAGGATTGAACCCGCCCTTTTGCTTCAAGGACACTATTATATACCTGTACTATATATACATGTAATCCAACTTTCACATTCAACAATGTTTCTAAACTTTTCAAAATATTCGAAAATTCTTCAACATAAAAAAAATTATAATTTAAATAAATAATAACAATTTTTCTACGTAAATAATACAATGTAGAATGAAAATGTCAATATTTTGTTTATTTTCAATTTTTCTGCAATTTTTTCAATTAAACTACATATTTTTTATTTCATTTCTTCAAAATAGACAAAAAAATGAAAATAATGAGCCGTCGGAGAATCTTTTTTGATTAAAAAAAATGTTTCAAAATGGTGATTGAAAATTATCAAAATATTTTTTTAAAGTGAAATTTTATTATAACGGATAAATATTTCTTAATGAAAAAAATACAGTATTTTTAGAATAGCACAATGTATATTTGATCAATCTTTCAGCTCAATCAACCCATTTTTGTAAAAAAAAAATTAAAAACCAAAAAATTGGTTTTTTGAATTTATTTGGGAAATTTTTGAGGTTAGGGCAAAATGATTATTACATAAGTTGTATATTTTTTTTATTTCCAACAACTTTTACATTTGATTGTTTTCAACAGGATGCATTGTTTACTCACAAATTGCAAAAAAAACCATTTTTTACCCCTAAAACCACCCCTCTTATACCCCCTAATAGACGATTTTGGTTCGGAATGGTTTTTTTTTATTTATTTATGATGTATTTGACTAAATTGTGCCATTAGTTTGCTGTAGAAAACATTTATTTATTTGACCATTTTTAACTGCTATTTCTCCTGGACTAAATATGTATGCACGGAGTTGCAAGGTAGGTTTTATAACATTCTTTATATTTGTAGCCAACGTAAGATAGTAATTTTGATATCTGCATTGCTCTTCTGATCAAGCACAAACATGGTTTATATTAGAAACATATTGCAGTTAAAGGTGAATTTTTACGTAAGATTTGAATTGTACGTATTATCTGGATAGTAAAGTCTATGCTTAACAGTGATTGCAGGAACAGTTGAAACAAAATTTGCTGATTCTCTTAAGCTTGCTTTATGATTTCAAACTATAAATGTAAAGAAATTTAAAATCGTAATTGTCGCAATATATATGTTTACAAAGAACAGCTGATAAAATTTGAACAGGCTCTTTCACTTAATAACATATGTTTGCTGCAATGCATTTCTTACGGGTATTTCCGTAACTTTTAGAGACCAGTGGGGCGGAATCCTGAATCGGGAACTGGATAAAAAGTATCCTATGTCCTTCTCCCAGTCCTTAGCTACCTCTCTACCAATTTTCAGCCAAATCGTTCAGCCGTTCTTGAGTTATAAATAGAGTAACTAACACGACTTTCTTTTATATATATAGATGAAAACATTTATCCACTAACGATTTAATAAAGTACGAATGTCAGTTGTATTTGTACCATAATAATGAACTAAGTTTTAAAGTTAACCATAAACAATAAAAAACCTTTATATAAATTGAATGAATAAAAACATAAATACAATATTACCTTGAGAAAAGAGCCATGTCTATTTTATCACTCTCGGCAACCTGTGCGACATAACCGACTCCGTTCATCTTCTATCCCTTGTCAACATTGGTACAACGTTCTATTCATGTTTCTACAACTGCGTTTCCATACGTGTTTTACATGCTATATGATGTTGTTTTTTATACCGTCAACAGTCTGGTTTTACCAGAGGCGAAGGGCAACGTTAGTGTAAACATATTTTCCCGATTGGAATATATTTATTTTTCTCTTTAACATGCGTTAAAAATAACAATCTATTTTTGTTAGTTGAAGGAGGAGCTCTTCTTGTTAGAAAACAAACCATTGCAGTAAAGGAAATACTCAATTGTCCAATAATTGTAAACTTATTTCACGAGGTCTTTCAACATAAAAGATACCACCTTTTAACGTTTGATTATTGGTAATTTATGTATTTGCTTTTAAAAATAGTTACTTATTTGGATTTGTGTAAAACATTAACTTTTAAAATTCCAGTTTATTTAGTACGATACTGATTTTTATTAGTTTTATAATGTCTATTTATTCATTTACCATATAAAACGATTACAGTTATATACAGATCCTAGCCTTGGATTAGTAAAAGTATAATCGTGTGTCATCGACTCTATACTAATTGTTTGTGAAAAAATGAGATTTGGATAATTTTTGTGCCTTGTTGAATTTTAATAACGAAAGGTTTTTAATAATATAGCAATTAAAACTTAACAATAAAACTTTTTATTCCTCAAATTTGTACGTAAATGGCTTTGTATCCTTTTTTTTAATGATACATGTATATGTACATCAAATTCCTTTTTTTCGAAATAGACGAGAGGGACACATTTAAACACACCCCCCCCCACACACACACACACACGCACACACACATATATATAATATAGATATATATAGTATAGATATATATATTATATATATATAAAAATATATGTCAATTTGATCCTATGGCGGTATTAGTTTTTTGCTTTCTATTTTATACACTAATGTTCTATATTGAAAAGTGCTTTAACTTTATTGCCACTGTTCCAGGGAACGCACACCTTTCCTTCTGCAAATAGTCCGAAGCTATGCATAGCTTTAACTCTCACCGCAATCTGTTCTATATACGTGTATGTAAATGATTGGTGAAGACAGCTTAAGAATTGCATTTCGTAAAGCTCAGTCACACAGATAGTTCATATGCCATCCAGGTAAATCATCAGGAAGCGAGAATGGAAGCCAAACTGTTCAAAGGGGGCTCATGACAAACTAAATGAAAGAGAACGTACCTGTGTCATAAGTTTCCCCCCCCCCCCCCCCCCCCCCCCATCCCCCCGTTAGCAAATAAAGGGCACAGTGTTTAAAAACATCCTGTCCACAGTAAATCAAACTGGTCATCCGCTTTGGAGGAACTCTGAACTAATGTCCTAGTGTTGTACTTACATTACCATCTTTTATCAATGTGAAGGAAGCAAATGAGAAGGAAATTATTCCCAGTCATGCATCATTTCTTCTATTTTTCAGAATGATCTTTATAAAGTTGGGTCTTTTCCATATGAGGATTCTAATATACATACTGCTGGCAAAACTGAAACCAAAACATAAAAAATATCATAATAGAGTGTCGAGAACTCCGTGGGAAAAAAAGGAAAGTAAATTTCTTATATTCTAGGATTCGAGAGCGATTTGCATTATATAAGCACCCAACCTGGTTTTTCATGAAATCGAGAGAGAAATGTTCCCCTAAAAATAAATCGATCGTCAGCCGTGCTAGTTTTGGAGGAGGTAAAATGGAAAGTTATCAAAAGAGGCTGACAATATTAGATCAAATGTAACGAATGTTGAAGATCATCCAGCTCAGATAAATGAATGTTTGCACAGAATAAGAACATAATATTAAAATTACGAAAAACCGATAAGTTTTAAAAAATTACCATTAATGTGGGTCTTTGTAAACTGGTAATAACCACATTTGATTAAAAAATATTCAAATTATGATATAACAATTATCTACTATAAACTAAAAACAATCTGAATAATGCCTGGAGAAAAAAGAATTGTTTGGAAATAAAATAAACTGAAATTATACAGAAACATACATTACTGGTTAATCCCCTTTTTAGAAATTGAACACTTAGTCAGATGGTTTCAAATAAAAATATTACAACGGATTTGATTCATTTATATATATTTATATACATTTTTGGTGATAATATGTACAATATTGTATAGGTATATGACTGTTTTTTGTTTATGGATTTTCATGGACACAAAGGAATCCAGTTGTGCATAAAAGGTAACACTGAAAAAATTTCTTTTTCCAGTTTGATATAGTCAAAATCACTACATACAATCAGTTATACCAATTTCCGTTATAAAGGAAATTAACCAATAAATTCCAACACATAACATAAATATGGATGGGAAGGCCAATTGTATGTGAATTTTGATTTTATGCAGATATATTTTGATGACATATTATTTAATATAACGGGAGTTTACTTCCCATACCTCAGTTAAAAAATAAATAAAAAATACACATGAAACACACATTTCAAAGATTGTTGTTCCCATAAAGACTAATCGAAGTAAAGTATTATTTAACACATTCTTATTATAACAGTGAAACACATTTTTACATGATGTTAACTTTCTGGTGGTTTGGTTCTCCAATTTTATTACATTACTGGAGCGAACCCGACGAAATAGCTACGTGGCCGACGTGATAAAGACCGAAATGCACTTATAGACTACTGACAATTAAATTATATTTAGCCTTATAATGAGCGTTTTCATTACTGTCATTAGAATGTTAATGGATTGTAATTTAAAACAAACTAATATTATCTATATATATAAAAATGAATGTTTGTATGTTTTGTCCTTTATGGAATCGTGAACTATTAGACCGATCATGATGAAAATTTGTACGTATATGCATTTTTCCACAGAGAAGGTTTATAAGCTATGCCCATCCCTTTCCCGATTCAGGATTCCGCCCCACTGGGTTACAGAAATAACCCATAAGAAATGCATTGCAGCAAACATATGTTAACGTCTTTTCAAATTTTTAATCAGCTGTTCTTTGTAAACATATTACACTTATAGTTTTAAAGCATAGAGTAAGCTTAAGAGAAACGACAAATTTTGTTTAAACTGTTTTTGCAATCACTGTTAAACATAGACTTTACTATCCAGATAATACAATTCAAATTTGACGTAAAAATTCACCTTTAACTGCAATATTTATTAATATAAACCATGCTCATGCTTGATCAGAAGAGTAATGCAGATATCATAATTACTATCTTACGTTGGCTACAAATATAAAGAATGTTATAAAATCAACCTTAGTTGTTTTTTTTGACAGAAGTATGGTTCTCAAAAACTCCGTGTGTACATATTCTCTCGATCGAGACAACAAAGCAAGCTCAATCGTGGCATCGGAGATATAACTAATTTAATCTAAAATTTATTATAGTAAAAAAAAAAATTTACTAAGTAATATAAGACTTCGGTTCTTAAGATTTGCGTGCGAAGCCGTGGGTAACAGTAGATAGAGGCAGGAATATGGTACATACCTTCATAATACGCCCAAGAGGCTCACGATGGAACGACTATCAATTATCTCAGCAATGTTTAGAATGTGATAGAAAAAGAATAAGTGAATATAGTGTACTGTTTTCAACGGGAAATTGCGTGCGAAGCCGCGGGCAACTTTTGCAAAAAATTATTGAAATGCGCAGCAAAGCGCGCCGGGCCCGCTCGTACTAAACACTATCATGAACTGTAACTAATTACCAGACAAAATCTACGTGATCAGTTTTAATATTGGAGTCTAGGATACGTCACAACACGTGTCGGCGTAATAGGCTTTCCGCATAGACAACCAACGCTAAATTTTAAAGTGTTAATAGTTACAAAATAATCTCATTGGCTAACTTGTGTTATTTTATCCGCACGTTTTAAAATAATCTTCCTTACCGATTTTTTTACTCTATTGTAGTGACATTTACCATGGACCAAAACTCGAAGTTGCTTATATAGGAATGATGCATAATGCAAAATGATGTAAGTCTATAGGTCAGTTAGTTTGTCGTGGTATCGCGGACTAGCAGGACAGGCCAGAGACGGAATATTAGAAAATATGAGATTTTTTCCAGCACCTCGAGTGATATGAATTCCGCTAAACCTGTTAGCTAAGTCTTTAATGTCATAGAAGCCAGATGTAATGTTGAAATCTGAGTTTTACTTGTGAATTCAATTCACACTCTAATTGGTAGATTTTTGGCACTCTTCCACGGCAGTTTAACAGTTATTGAATTACTGAAAGAGGATATTAGCGAAGGCATTTCGTTCATACTATATGCACCTAGGGTTTTCTAAAGGTATGCAAATTAACTTATTTTTACCAAATGTAGGTATGGGTACACTAATTAATGAAATTACGTGCTTAGTGGTATAATCCAATGTATTTAGATTTGAATTACGTACTCTCTCTCTCTCTCACTCACCCTCTCCTCTCTCCCTCCTTTCTCCTAACTATCCCTCTCTCTCGAATTCAATTTGAAATATCCGTCTGGCCATAACTTCTAGGAGGAAACATATGAAGGTCTGAAATTCCACACAAAGACAACCTATAACACAATGTGGAGCTTACCTGGAAAAACGTAGAAAAGAATGAAGAATCGTTAATTCTGCTGGAAATTATTTAAAAAAAAAAATATTCCTTGTAAGGGAACACTGCAACGTTTAATTAGTATTTATTACCTATACCTAAAACCCAAGTTGAATCCGTGATACAAGCTCTTCATACAAAAATACTTTTAGTTTACAAGTGAATCTATGTATGGTATTGATTTATAAACGAGAAAAACTGCAAATGTGTCGCTGTGATTTCCTGCCCAGATTTTGTCATTAAAAACTGTAGTTGTATTTTTAATATTAGTATACCATGCTATATATACCTTGAATATGTAGCGTGCGTATTCGTGCATATCTGAAGGTATTAACAAATTATTTCTTTAATGTTGCACTTTTTTGAGTTGACAATTGAAAACTGTTAATAAATGTCTCATAACATGTCAAACTTACAATACACTTAAAAATCATTATGCTACGTTTTAAATGTATTCTTTACGGCATAAAGTCCCCCTGGGTCTGTTTTGCAAGCTTACAAACTAGTTAGTATATACATTTTTAATGAGTTATCAACAGGCATAATGTTGTCCACCACGTACAGTATTTACTCCCTAGTGCAGTAACTCTAACTTTCATTACCCCTAGCTTTTATTTATTATACTAACTGAGTTTCATACTTATTAGTATAGATAAGGATTAATCTAGCGAATATATCAGGCTGTTTAGACTAGGTTGTCTAGCCCTTTTCCCTTAAACAAAAAACTATTCTATAATGTTTTAAACTACTCTCATATATTAATTATTTAACACTATAAAATAGGCCTAGTAATGCCGAATGAACACATCAGTACGTAAAGTATTTATTTCCTAGTGTTGGGTATTCTCACTATCATTTGCCCCTGAGCTGATACTAGGTAAAATTATATTTTATTATATAAATTATTTAAAATGGGCCATTTAAATTCGAACAACGTTGTGGTGTGATGTTAATACGTTATAACAGTATTTATTTTGGTTAATATAATTGTTAATTGAAAAACACATTGTCCAGGAAAGAAAGTCTCTTCTTTTATACAATGATTTAAGCTGTTCCAAATCCAACGAGCCTAATCCTACCATTCAATAGAGCTCTGAAGGAGTATCTCAGGAATCAGTACAAAGTATAAATTTCTGGGCTTTCAGTGTGGTCTTTTAAGTATAAGACTTTTTGAGGGTACGAAATTTAATCTGCCCCTCCGCCTTTCATCGTGGCCACTAGCCACATTAATATGATTTCCTGCTATTGTTTTTTTTCTACAACAGTACTAAATACTTAATTTCATTAACTTAACTTGCTGGTGTAACCGAATAGAAGTTAAAACATGAGTAAATAATTAAACCTCAAGTCAAATATACTTGTATATTGTTATTGAAGAACGTAACAACCGTATTTAGTGTTTAGTACGTATATTTTTAGTAATTATCGTATTTTTACCCACTGAATTCTTTACCTAAAAATCCACCCGATTTCTATTTAACTACCAAAAAGAGCACTCGTTAATAATCAATTTGTTTGGTGTTTGAAATCCCACCATTTTAAAAATTTTTAATAAATCCTTGTTAAAACAACGGAACAAAGTGTTCGTAAATATTCATGGGGAAATTATACTCTGATGGCGAATGGAAAAATTAGAGTTTTATTGAACATTAACGCATTCCTTTGGAGATTTGACTATTCAATAATTTCATAAGAAATAATTCATGGTAACAAGTTGAATATGTGTGAAATTTGTTGTTTTGTGCAACCTGCGTTACATTGTCCCATTAAAACGCAGGTTATTGTCCCCATAATAACCCTATAAACTTTATAACATCCAAAACAAGTTCTAACGGTATTAAAATACCTTTAAACTTGGAATATATTCGACTGCGTTCACATTTTTAACATTACTATCAAACATTATGATACGTATAAATTGTAAAAATTCTTACAAATAAAATAATAATCAAAGTTTACATAAAAAATAATTGATTACTTTAATAGAAGGAATTTACTAATTATCCAAAGAAAAATAAAATTTAGAAAACAAATTCAACTAGAATTAAAAGTAAGTTTATTACGAATTACCAATAACCAAACTATCCTAGATGCTAGTCTTTATTCTTCATTAAAAACTATTAAGAACTAATGATTATTTTTGTTTGTTGATATATAGTTGTGGAAAAATTTTCAATACATTTTTATTTTAATTTATAAAACGACAATATACATTAACATTATTGTTACCAATATCCGACTAGATACAACAATTATGGATTAGTATTTTTTTCCTTTAGACGTCTTCTTTTTTGTGAAAATTGCTGATTGTGATTACTTTAATTAAAATTAATTTCCTTTTGGTGTTTTCGCGGTTATTTACAACAAAGTCATACACAGAGTATGAAATGGTCTACTTCAAATACATTTTGGATATCTAGTTTTTACTATTACATTAATTTCCCTCCTCCTTCTTTAGGGTTTTTCACACTGCAGATTCGTTTTGCAACAAAAACACAATATTCTCTCTGTGCATCTGCTTTTTTTCACATTTCAATTTGTTGGTAATGTAAAGCAAAATCTGTATTTCGATGGAATGTATTTTACGACGATAAACAACATTGAATATAGTAAGTAATAGCCTCACTCAGGTCGTTTTCAAGGTTTCACGCGCACTGATATTTAGCGTAAATCTAGGAGGGTGGTGACGCCCCTGGGGGAACCACACTAATATATCTTCCTGATGAACACAATTCATTCAAAAACGTGAAGTGTCCCTTATAATCTGTCCCTTACTTGAAGGAGGGTATCGTATTTTGGAAAAATACGTAAGAGGCTTATAATTTTCTAAATAAATTGTTGCTTTTTTATTTTAGTTAATTTTTAACAAAACTTGTCATTTGTTTAGAATTAAAATCTACATAACATCTAATCTACTACCAAACTATTTATGCTTTAACGAACATATAAGCAATAAATTTTAAATATATTAGTTTTCATTCCATTATATAATAATCGGAAATTAACCAATGAAAGGAATACGTAAGTAAATTATGTGCCTCATCAATGTTTATGTTATACTCGCAAAGATTACAATAGAGGTTTCAGTCCATTGACCTTTTAATAACAGAGGATGGCTCTAAAGTGTAGACTCATTCCATAGGATTCTGAACCCCTTTTTTATATACAAGCTTCCATGTCTGATTGCAAGTTACCGCCAAGAGAAACAATCCTAGTTAACTTAAATATTTACACTCAAACAGGATTAAGACAAATTAATGGTTCTCAGACTTTTTTAAGGAAACGCAAATGCATCTAGATGGGACTCCGTGGAGTTATGAGTTCAATTAACACCTTCACTACGAGAAAGTTTTAAATAGATTTTGAAATGTCAAAAATTTAGTGTCCGTGGTTTTGTTGAGAAGATGTGGGTAGAGGTCTAAAAACCGAATCTGTACCTAAACTTATCTATTACCTCAAATTTCATAGAAATTAAAGAAACCAATATAACATACAACTCCCGTTTAAAAACCTCAAGAGAGTCCTAAACTTCAACATCCACGGTTATAAGACGAAGATGATGGCTTAATGAATTATTGATTTTTTTTTTGTTTTTTTTTTTACTACTATCCCAGATAGTTTAATCATAGGTTTGTTCACCGACGATAATTATTGAATTCCGTTAATTTATTTACTTTAATTCAGAAGGGCCATTAATATATATAATTCTAATACGCATATTGAAGTTATTGTCTGCTACCCCTTATTCAAAGATTTAACCACTCTTATTAATCTAGATAGATCTAGAATTGTTTCATTTATTAAATTTAAAAAGGGACGGGCGGGGGCGAGTCGCAAGGTGGCCGGGTCGTGTCGAGGGGGTTGTGGCAGGCGGCGCGGGGGGGAGGCGGCCGGCGAGGGCGTGGGGGGGAAGTGGTCCGCGGCAGGGCAGGGCGCGGTACTGATGTGCCGCCGGGGGTGGGCACGTGGCGGCCGGGTACGGCAGCTGGTGAGGGCGGGTGCGGCTGGAGTGAGGTTGGGGGGCGGGTAGGGCGGCGGCGGACAGCAGGCGCATGCCCTTCTTTATTTAAAAATTATTGAAATGGAACTATTTTTTTTTTTCTTTTTTTTTTTTTTTTTTAGTAAATATATGCAACAAGAAAGACTGGGGTATTCTTTGTTGCATTATCCCGAAACAAAACCTGACATACCTAATTGTTATACATTTTCCCGACACAACCAACATCCCTAAATTTTTTCATTAAGCAACTTTATTTATATATGAGGAACACTGAGTTCGCCGATGGTGTACGTCACTCCATGGGATTTGGTTGAGCGTTTAACAAAACATTTTTATGTTGGTAGTAATGGGGTAACAATAATGGCAAGGAAAAAAATTGCAGAATAAATAAAATTTATAAGAGAATCAAACTCAATACGTCCATAAGAGATTTAAGAAAATTAAAATAAAACACATGTAGGCCTATCCTTGTAGTCCTATCCTAAATATACTTAAATAAAAGCAAAATGCTATTATTTTTCGAGCGATTCTGTGATATATAGATTTTTTCAGGACAACTACTGTCATAAATTCATTAGTAGACACCCATATTTAGACGGAAATTTAGCACGAAACTTCATTTATACGAGCATGGAATTTTATGAACGCGTCGGTTTTCGTGTATACTTTATTTTTCGGGTGTAACTTATTTTTTTTGCATAAAACAAATGCAATAATTGACTGGAGTATTTTGTGCAGTCATTGAAGCCCTCAGTTAGGCTGATACAATTTATATTTTTATCTGCCGAGGAATATATAAACAACATATTTTCTATATGATGTATTGTCCAGTCTCTATCTACCGGCTGAGACATACTCAAGAAATTAAATGAGCTTTAAAAAAATGTCTTACAAATTTTCCACGTGGTGTGATATTACTCATACCTTGTTAACAACTAAATGCTTTTACTGTCATATTATAATCGTATAAATTATGGATTTTAATAATAATATCTTAATTATTAAGTATAATGATAAATATTTTTCTTTATTAACATATATGGAAATATCATACGATATATGATTCGTCATGATCAATAAAAAATGATGGATACGGAGGTATTCAAATTATTGCACACAGCTAGATTGAAGAAATTCGCTACAATAGAGAAAAATACTTAAGAGATTTTAAACAGTTGCTAATGTAGTCGTCATGTAACAATAAATTTCTAGAGATGAAATTAAGATGTTGTAAGAGAGGGTATGGCATTGGGTGGTGGGTGATGGGGTGGGGGTAGTCGCAATGTAGAGAGAGTCGGAGAGGCTCAGGTTCTCAGTCGCTGTGTATTGGCGCGGTCGAGACATGATTCTACGCGAGAATGTCGCTTTCGCACCACTTGACCGGAGTTTCAGTACGCAGATATAGTACATGGTGTTCTGCTTTGCTATTGGAAAACGCTCATAAAAGTTTGTAGAAGTTATCATACTTGAAACCACTACTTTTTATGCGTGATCTGTTTACAGATTTTGATGAAGGCAAAAGAATTTAACCGGATAGGTTTCATATATATAAAATTGTAGAACATAACATAAACAGCATAACTTTTCACTAACCTTACTGAATAATATTAGAATGAGGTACGATCTCTTTTGATTTTGAGTTGTTTACTGCAGTCTTTCAGATAATTATACAGTAATTTTAATGTGTTTAATTATTTGTAATAATGAAAAACCTAACTAATAATCACTTTATTTAAAAACACTGTTGCTACCAGGGAAAATACTATGAACCTGAGAATTAGTAACGCAAAATTACTATCCATCCGGTATTAAGCTAAGATTCCAGGATATGCAGTTTAAAATTTTACTATTAAGTAAATAATTATACAGTTTTTTATTGATACAACAACTCAGAAAAAATTTGGATTGTCCAATAGGGCAACTGAAGTTTCTTCAGCTTAAAAAAAACTAACCTTTCCTTTAAAACTAAGTTAATGGAACAAATATTCCAACGATAACAATAAACATATTCTTCTTAAAACAGAAGTACAAGACACATTTTGTTTTCCATTGTCAACGGAGCTTACATAACCCAGACCTCGAATAAGGATAAAGTGTTTAACATACAACACTCACGCATACTGCTTGTTTTCGGCTTGAGACTGAATAATAATAATTTCACAAGTCACCAAAACAACCTGGCTTATTTAGTTGAATTATTTAAATTAGTATTACTTTTTCGATTTTCCTCATTGAGCATTTTGTTATAAATGTTAATTAGGCAGTTTTGTAATACAGCTTAGTTTAGAGTTCCTTGATCAGATTGTGTCTTACCAACTTTGCACAAGACAAATTAAACGTTTAGTAATTAAATTAAAATTTTGAAGAAATGTGATTTTGAGGGTGTACTTCTTTACGACAAGATTACGCAATTAAACGTGTTTCTAACTCCAAAACAGATCAGTTTTTTCTTATTAATGAGATGCAATTGGAGCCCAACACGCTACAATTTTCCAATGATTTCTTCAGATTTTAGGCGCGAAAGTAAAATATTTAAGAATACATTGATCAAGAACATACCAATGTGTTTTTGTGAGTAGTTGAGGGCAATGTCAATATTTACTTAACGGTAAGGTTTTAATTAAACTTATTTTACGAAAAAAATAACTCAAATTTAGTGTATTTATCATAAATTATGTAAAAATGTTCATCTTAAATATACTAGATATATTATTACATTTTGGGAATCGAGAGGATTGTGTAAAAGATTTAAAATCAAATAACCAGGATTCTTGTAATTCATACTTTGTAATTTACGATTTAGGTTCCAACATACAAATGCGGAGAATGACCGCCAACAACATTAATTACAATGATAGTAAATTTGTTTTACAGACAGAACAATATTTTACACTATCAGTAGAGAATTTGTTTAGTCACAAATAGTAACTTTTGTACACGCGGCTTCGGCTCGTTCAATTTCCGTGGGCTTTAGTACGTGTATAAAATAACGTCTGGAGTAAAATTATATTTCAGAGTCGCCCAATGTTTGAGTTTGCCTTGCGACGATCAAGAAAATCTGTGAAAAGTGCATGGGCCATATCTGTTTTATTGTGCTTTGATCTTAATTATTTTTTTATTCAACAGCTGATTTGGCCTTGTCAAGAAAATTTATGAACATAAACATATCCTGAGAATGTCTTTCTTCTCTGCCACACCAAATGGACAACTAAGATAGATTTTATTACAGTCTTTTAAAACTTAAAGATAAAAGTTATGAAGTAAATTTTGGTCTTTTATGTTTAAAATATACTTACAATTTTCTAAAAATAATACAATTAGAAGTATGTTTTATAAAAATTTAAATTGTCCTTATCTAGATATTTTCTTTCTCTGTTCTCCAACAGCGGTTGCAAAAAAGGATAAAATAAGAGGAGTTGGGATAAGCCAGGCATAACTCTAAGCCTTTCACACTAGAAATTTTAAAAAGTGAAAATAGTGTTTAAATGAAATAAACATATGGTTTAAGCTATCCTAAACCAACCGTTTACGCAGAATAGTTTGATTACAATTAGTAACCACTTTTCAATTGATATTATTCACGAACTTTAGAGACCCAAGATGGGATTTTTGCTTCTTTAGTGGACCAGTGTGCTGGTCCCCGGAGAGATTTACAAAACGAGGAATAGGGTCTATTGTTTATACCAGGAAACCCTAAGAATGGCCAAGTAAAATTTTAATACATATCGAATTAGTTTAACGCGTGAAAGCGAAAAAAACCCAACAAAGTCATTATAATTTTAAATGAGAGCGAAACATACCTGCGGCTTCCCGTCTCCATTTCTCTTAATAAAAAGTGCGGAAAATGTTAACGTTTGAGGGGAGAGATTATGTAGGGATTGGCAAGCGGCTATGCGGGTGGCGGGTGGCCGCGTGTGGGTCGTATGGTGTGAGTGGAGTATCAGTAACACTTGAACGTTTTTTAATTATCGATGAAGATGGAATTTCGTGAAGTCGAAACGCGGTTCATCAGCTTTCACAGTGGAAAAAACACTTTTTTGATGTAATGAAATAGGGTTTCTTGTGCGATATATTCTGAAGAATGATATTACATCATACATATCATCCGTGCATTCCCTGGTGATCCAATTTTCGAGTCTTTATGATAAACGAGGACCAGAAATTAAGCAAAACAGACTAATTCTTCTTATTTTAGGTATTGTGCACCGTTCTAGTATTGTAGGTTAAAATATTATTTCCAAAACGCAAAAATCTAGTTTTTGTTATTTTGGGTGGGCCTGAGGAAACAATATGAATATACCTATATATAATTTTGTAGTGAGGTTGGATTCAAAACAGTACAGTTTTGATAAAATGTACACACAAAACACACACACACACACACACACACACACACACACACACCACCACACACCAAC
>NW_025786375.1:0-20918 GCF_021130785.1 Homalodisca vitripennis
GTTACCTATTAAAGCAGTAACCTTATTTATTTCGGGTCATTATTATATTTCAAGAACTAATAAAACTAATTCAAATAAATAAAAAAAACAACTAGTAATAAATTTCAAAAAAATTATGTATTTATATATTCAAACCCTGGATGTTGCGAAGTCGATGTACTGATAATTGATAATTACAAATGTATCTGTTTATTCTAAACTACAAATAGCTGTTATCTCTGTAAAAAACTGTTTTCCCTCCCTCCTACGACTTCATATAAGGCCTACAAACCTTCTATGGAACATATATTTATCGTTTCAGTCACCAATTATTAACCTGATAAGTATTCACCCAAGCCTTTCTACTCTTAAAATGGGAAAAATAATAATGTATCAAGATCATTTCAATAGATAAATGAGTAGTATTGCAACAATTCTTCTTATCTCATAGTAGTTCACAAATATACACAGATATGTCGTTCACGCCCATGTTAAATTGTCCTTGTGCAAGCAGTTTATGTGAACTGATAGCGGATTTTTGCCCGACTCGGTGGCAAATCTCGGCCAGATAATCAAGTTGTAACTATATGTACAGTAAGCCGCCATGGAGATAATCATTTGGTAAATAGTAAATCCTTCCCCTTGTCGTCTCAACGTTTAGTTTAACTTATTGAGCCCACAATTTAATGTTCATGAGTTACGTTATTAAAGCAGTATTAGTGATTTGATTAAAAAAAATATTTAAAACATTTCTGTATTTAGAGATGGGCGTACAATATATTAAAATTAAAATAAATTTTTTACATTTTTAATGTAAAAAAGCATTGTCCTCAGAATAACATATACTTAAATAGTAATTATTGTGTTTCGTTATAAGAATATTTAATACATATATATATATATATTTAAATATATATATATATATATAATATATATATATAATATATATATAAAATCTGTAAGCCATCGTTGGCAATGTCATATAAAAAAACTTGTAATAATTAATAGGTAAATAAATGGATTCATTACTACACTAGTAATAATCCTGATATTTTATGCATCAAACTTTTGCACACTGTTTTGTTACATCATTAATTCATTGTATATGCAAATGGCCCATAATTATAAATCAAAGTGACCATTCGACCTGAAACAAAGATTAATCGGGTGTTAGATAACAAATGTTTTCGTACTTACTTTATTAGCAATGAACGTCATATGCTATTTCAAGTATCCAAAACAATCAAGTTAATAAAAATACTATTTTTAATAAAAAACTCATCCCTTTAAACAATTTAATCTCAGGTTTAAATAAACCTATCGAAATTTTAAATTTAAATAAAAATATATGAGAAATTGCGTTAAAAATAATCAAAACGTATATACAGGGTGCTAAAAAATGTGTTTAACCACCGGTCTTATCTGTTAAGTGTCGTTAAAGAAAAGATTTAAATTTTGTCTACGAGTATACTAATGGTTTTAACCTAACTTTTGGTGCCTTATTTAATTTTTTATCTCTGTATAGGGACGGTCCCCTGAGAGAAAAGAAGTAAAAAGTTCTTATGGAAGCCTATAGTAAATGACACCTCATTTAAAGGGCCATGTTTCTTCTGAGTAAATAGCCTCACGTTTCATCTCAAAAGGACTTTGTAATTCATTGTAAAAACCTAGTTTTTGTCCAATGGATATCTTTTAATTAACAGACCAAGGAAGGATGTGGTATAATACACGACCAAATAAACTACACAAGCTCTGCCCATGCCCATTTTTCATCAGTTTGTCTTAGGTCACCTAAACACAGTAAAAGTCCTTTACCTTTTAGCTTGCTGTACAAAAAATGAGATTATAATAACCTGGATGTCCCACATTTGTAAAAAATCAACAAATTTCACATAGTATATGGCATTTAAATGTGTTGATAAGTTATTTAAATATGTTCAGTATGATAGTAAACTTCATCATATTCCAACATTTACTCATTTTTTCATTTCCTTGTTTATCTCGTTGTAAATAAATTTAACTAGAATTCAATGGATGGCTAGTTTTAATAGACATAATTATGTAGAGGGGACATTAGAGGCAGAAGGTTTGGACCCACAAGGTTTCAGAAAAATGAAACGTCGAGATTTTCACTTATCAGGAACTGGCGTTTATCAAATGCTTTACTTATATACTCAGCTACATTTAAGAGTCTTGATACGGGTAAATCAGTTTTACTAAGCTAAGTTTCGCATAAAGTTATTATATAATGTGTATTATGTTTAGAACTAAATCTTACCAACAATTAAATACTCGTACAGTGTTTCATAATTTTTATAAGCACATTTATACCGTTGGTGCACCTATATTCTAACCAGAAATAAATAATAGTTCCACGTAACAACCATACAACAACATACATGGCGTAGTAAGCCATTAGTTGTCTCGCAGCTCTTTTAAATTTGTTTACTAAACTCAAGTATTTTTATTTCCGAGAATTGAATGAAACCAACTAATTGCGCTTTGTGTAATTTACCGCACAAAGAGCCTGCTGTAAATCTTTATAGTCCCGCTATTAATCAGCTCTGCCCTTCATACACACAACCCGCAATGTAGAGAATTTTGTTTTGATCCACTATATTTAGACTACAGCATGAATAAACGTTCATTACTGACAGGCGCATGTGATTTTGGATTTGATTCCTATGTAATGTGACCTTACTGAACTTGCATTCCGATCCAATGAGCTTTTAGTTCAAAACTCCTTAGAATGTTTTCTTTATGGCGGTATTTCTTACTACAAATCATACTTATTTCGCACTCATTCAATAAATCTATTGCGTTCAATTGTGAATGAAAAATGTCAGTAAAATTATATTATAAAAAACAAATGAATATCATCATTCATATTTAAATGAGCCGCATGCTAAATGAACTATGCAGGTAATTTAAAACAAGGTTTTAAATATTTTCTTTATATAAAAGAATAAATAGTTTTTAATAATTAAACGCGTTAAAAAAAGATTATAGGCTTTAATTTAAATTTAAAACTGAAAACAGCAGTGTAGTTCAACCTATGATGTAGAGTTAACTATAAATAAGATGTTAATAATACTTAGAGATACATACATGTTTTTACTTTTAACTCCTTCAAAACTAAATAGTGGTGGTTTTTTAAATATTTTTAATTCATAATTGAACCATCAAATCCTAGTTAAAAATTATGTTTTTCACACCAATGAAAAATGCTCTCCATTTTCAAGCTAAATTTAATATAATATAGTTCCTTACTGGTTTCATAAATTGAAATTAATCTAACTCATAATAAATTGCTTGTCCTAAAGGAAATTCATGTAAATAATTGTATAAATCTTATCATATATTGGAATTGTATTGTACTAAAGAAAATGATAGTTATAGTTTTCTGTTTCCTGGAGAATCTAGTAATATATATTTATTATGAAACGATGTAACACGGTATAAATGAATAAGATTTGTTTAAAAACAATAGTCGGAGTAGTTTAAGCGTTGTTATTTACATAGAAAAATGTTGGCATGGAAAACCCCGCAGGTTTACTGTGAATGATTTCATAAATCCATCCTCCAGGAAACAGTTCAGGAGGGTTTATAAGAATATGTATAGCATTGCGAAACTGTACCATCCTTGTAAGCATTTGCAATCAGTCCTTACCTTAGGTCACCTAGGGTTGATTTGGCTCCATATTCCATTTTTGGTAAGGAAATTTTAAAAATATTTATTTTTGATAATATACGGGAAACAAAGGACCATTTCGTTAAAATACCCTTGGTCGCCTTTTGGTCATAAACCAAACTAAACCGGGTTACTTACCGGTTTGTTTTCTTAAAATAATAACATTGTAGGAATTGCTTCCTTTTTTTTTTTTTTTACTCAGTTAAGAATTTTGGGTTGTTGTTGTAAACCTGCGACAATATTTCAACATTTCCCTTTCCAATATAAGCAATAAGCAGTATTCAAAATTGTTAGATCTCTACTTCGAACAGTATAATGAATTTGGCTGAAATGTGTGTTTTATATTTTTATATGGACTGTCCAGAAAAGCGAAAAACGGTGAGAGGTTATTGCACAAATATCGACACTTAAATCCTACATGAAAATTACACTATTTATTTATTATTTAAAATATGCAATGTTTGAGTAAATTGTCTCGTACGGTCTTTGGGTATTGTTTCTCAATGGCCACATTTAAAAAATTAAAACTTAACGGTGGAAAAAATTTTACTCCTTTACCAATTGTAAAATAATGTGTAAATATATATTGCTTTTTTATATCATACGATTTAAATAACACCTTTTCCAATATAAATGTACGTTTACAAACAAAATTAAGATCTCGAAAGTATACATGAAAAAAGCTGGGTTTTTAAAAATTCTTGTAAATTCATTGAATTTTGTTAAAACAATTTACTTTATAAAATTATTTACAATGGAACCTCGTATAGAGCTACCCATAGAGGACGGCTGGGGAACTTCCTGGTTGGACACGTTTCAGGTATTTTATAAATTGAACTATCCTAATAGAACTTCTGATAAGTAACTGATGTGTAGAACTCTAAGATGAATACATCTCACGATAGAAGGAGCGTGCGGAACAAGGCCGAACCCTGGAATCAGAATTTCCAGATGTCCGTAATATACCTCTCCATGGTTCCAGTTTAAAGCTAGTCTCTGCTGCTCCTCCTCTACCGAGGGTCAATAGTATTGATATAAATGCACTAGTCTAAAAACATTGTTAGTTCGCTACCTAATATTTCTAAGGAATATATTTATAAAACTCCTATACTTAATGGCCGACCCCTGAATCAGAATTCAGGATGTCCGTACTATTTATCACATCTCCATGGTTCCTAGTTTAAGCTAGTTCTCTGACTGCTCTCCCTCACCCTTACCGAGAGGTTCACATGTATAGATATACTCAATGCATAGCTTAAAACATATGATTAGTTCGCCTTAACCTAATATTTTCTAGGATAATTTCATAAACTCCTACTTAAGGCCGACCCTGAATCAGAATTCAGATGTATCTTAATATAAACGTCTCCATGGGTTCCAGGTTTAAGCTAGGTCTCTGCTGCTCTGTCCTCTAACCGAGGTCCATGTATGATATACATAGCAATAGCTAAAAACATTGTTAGTCGCTACCTAATATTTCTAGGATAATTTATAAACTCCTTACTTAAGGCCGGGGGGGGGGGGGGGGGGACCCCCCCCTGAAATCAGAATTCTGATCGTCGTAATATACTCTCCATGGTTCCAGTTTAAGCTAGTCTCTGCATGCTCTCTCTCTACCGAGGTCATGTATGATATATAATTGCATAGCTAAAACATTGTTAGTTCCGACTACCTAAGTATTTCTAGGATAATTTTATATAACTCCTATCTTAAGGCCGACCCTGATATCAGAATTCAGAGTGTCGTTCAATATACTCTCCAATGGTTCCAGTTTAAGCTTAGTCCTCTGCTGCTCTCCCTCTACCGAAGGGTCATCGTATGATATATAATGCATAGCTTAAAAACATTGTTAGTCGCTACCTAAATATTTCTAGGGATAATTTAATAAACTACCTACTTAAGGCCGGACCCTGAATCAGAATTCAGACTGTCGTTAAATATACTCTCCATGGTTCCAGTTGTTAAGCTAGTTCCTCCTGCTGCTCGTCTCTCTACCGAGCGCTCATGTTATGATATACATGCATAGCTCAAAACATTGTTAGTCGCTACCTAATATTTCTTAGGATAATTTATAAACTCTCTACTTAAGCCGACCCTGAATCAGAATTCAGATGTCGGTAATATACCTCTCACATGGTTCCCAAGTTTAAGCTAGTCCTCTGCTGCTCTCCCTCTACCGAGGTCATGTTATGAATATAAATGCATAGCCTAAAAACATTGTTAGTCGCTTAACCTAATATTTCTAGGATAATTTATAAACTCCTACTTTAAGGCCGAGCCCTGAATCAGAATTCAGATGTCGTAATATACTCCTCCATGGTTTCAGTTTAAGCTATGTCTCTTGCTGCTCTCTCTCTACCGAGGTCATGTATTGATAAACATGCCATAGCTAAAAACATTTGTTAGATTGCTCACCACTACATATTTTCTAGGAATAATTTATAAACTCCTACTTAAGGCCAACCCCATTAACGCACGGTGCTCTGTAGTGCTTAAGAGAAGCATGGAATGTTGCTCATATAATGAGGCTTACGGCTCCGTTATTTTTACACTCGATTGCATGTTTGTGGTATTTTGTTGGTTTGTGGTTTGTCGTGTGATACGAAATTAACAACTCAGTGAATATAATGAACCCCTGATGGACAAGTAGAATTGAAACTCGCAATGTCACTAACTGGATTTTACTGTTCAAAAGCTCAATTCTCTGTTCTCTGCTTGTTAAGTCAATTCTATTATGGGTACACTTTATTCATCTGTTTTACTTCTCAATGAATCTTATACTGTTTTTATATTAAAATATAATCTATCATCTTCTACTTGTTATCTGTTTTAGTTTTTTTTTATATATATTCCTAAACAGGTTATATATATTTTTAAGATTTAAGGTCTATGTGACATATTTGTGCAAGGGTTGCTGTGAGAGGATTTAATAATAGGTTAGATTGGCAGAACAAATACCCTCAAATGAAACAACACATTTATTTGTGACAACATTTCCATTAATTATGATTAATTGATTTGCGTCAAGCGACATATTAAGCACAAACCTTAATACCTTACTACTTGAAACATGTTTGATTTTAAATTATTCATTCAATTCTTTTGTAAGATAATATTCATGTTATAAACATGTTTACTAGTAATTTTAGTAGTGTTGGCAATAATAGATGAGTTACAATGGACTAACATGAGGGAAACTTCTTTAAAGAATAGCTATAAGACAATTTACCTGTATTTACATTTTTCTCGAAGAATTGTGAACATTTAATTGAATATGGAATTGAAAATGTATGTTCATGAACCTCCTATAGAATATATACTATAGTTCATTAAAAATACATTGTACTTACTTTGTTTTTTTCACATCACAATTATTACGCCTAGAGGATATTTTTCCGCCACACGAACACAAACACTTCCCGAACTTTCACTTTTCGAATTCCCGGGCCTCCTACACTTCCACCTCTCTCTTGTGATTCAGTTTTGATGTTCTTCTCCCGCCCAGCTCATTGACCACGCTCTGCCAATCTCTCCATCATATTGGTGAGTAACGCAATTTTCCATATCAGAATGGCATGTCCTCTTACATTGTCGCACGGTTTTACAAGTTAAGCTTTTATTGTTTGTTCACCAATCGGCGTGCTGGCGGATGTGCGTATCTACTTACATCCGAGAGATCTTTCGTACCTGTGGTTATGATTTGAGAATTTGGTTTGTAGTTAGGGTAGCTACTAAAATTGGTTAGGGTGTTACTTATGTTTGTAGTTTTATGGATGATGTTTTGTTCATATAAGGGTGTACCTATAGGGTCTGTTTGCTGCAAACCCTATTGTACCTTTCTTTGTTTTTCATTTTGTGTTAGAACTAGATGATTCTGTAATGTTTTATTTAGTCTCTTGATCACTTAAGGTGGTATTTTTTTCAGGCCTATAACTCGTTCACAGAATTTCTGGGTTTTTTTAGTCTCACTGTATGATAAAATTTATAATTTGGCTTGTCCTGTATTTGGGGGGTCATTATCTTCGCATGTTGTTAATATATCTAATAAATAGGTTTAGTGTTGGCTCGTTACTCTCCCTGTATTTTGTGTTCTATAAATAATTCGTAGACTCTGTGTGTTTGTGACTAATGAAGTGAAAGACTCTATGATACATTTTTTGCATAGTGTTCCCATTGTATGGCTTCCACCTAGTTGTTTTTTGCTTTGTAGTACTTGAACCAGTTAGTGCTTGTGCCTGATAAATGCGCGGGGAATAAATTAACTTTTGTGTTGTCTGTCCATCATGTTTGAAGTTGCTGCCACTAGGATTTGTCTTACTAAAAAAATCTTGTGGATTTTCGCTCTGGGAGACTGTGTAAGTCCAGCAGATATAACGGTATGTTTTCCCCCATGGTTACTGTGTTCGTTCTGTCAGGAAGTGTGAGTGGCTCTTAATGTTGTGCTAAGGTTGGGGTTGCTTGTGTCTTGATTGTCCGCCTCAGGGTTATGTTAACTTTTGTCGTATAAATTTGTTCTCTGCACTAGAAAAATCCTCGATTGTAGCTAGATCCTCTATAGTTTTCCCTGCCTCTTCACTTAGGTGAGATTTTAGTGTAGTTAAAATTATTAAATATTGGTTTTAATATCTAGGGTGACTTGGCTTTGTTACGTGTAAGTTCTTAAGTGCACTAGGATAGGTCTGAGGTATGCTACAGTGTCTGTGTCTCTAGTTAGTATTACATTTTCATTTAATATTTTATTATGTCACTTTCTGGGACAGTCCTATATGTGTCTAATGGTTTTAAAATCTTCATGTAGTATGGTTTTCCATTTAATTATAACTTGGTCCATTGACGTACCTGTTAGTTTACTTGGCTCGTACTCTAAATAGGGTTTTTGAAATATTTTGAGTTATTGGAAATTTAAATTTTGTCTTTTAGGTAAAATGCAGTGGTTTGTCACTGAAGTAGGCTATTTTAGTTAAATACTTTCTTATGAATATTATTTAGTTCTATTTTATTACCTAGCCTATGAAACTATGTGCTTGCCCATGTGAGGGAATATGAATGCCAACCGAGTTAGCGCCTACACCATGTAAGGTTTTGTAGGGTTGGTTTTAGTTTAAAGATTAAGGTGTGTGACATATTTTTGAGCAAGGGTGCTGTGAGAGGTTTGTAATCATAGGTTGATTGGCTGTACAAATTCCACCGTCAAATGAAACCAAACATTTATTTGTGACAACAATTTCATAATTTGAATTAATTGATTGCGTCAATCGACATATTAAGCACGCAAACCTTAATACCTTAATACTTTGAAAAACATGTTTGATATCTTAATTATTCATTACAATTTATTTTGAAGTAATTCATTTATAACTTTTTCTAGTAATTTTGAAGTGTTTGCAATAATAATGTGTGCATGGACTAAATGAGAAATTCTTTAAAATAGCTAAACAATTACATGAATTTACATTTCGAAATTGTGAACATTTAAATAGATATGGAATGAAAATGATTAATGAACCCTAAAAATATTACTAAGTTCTTAAATTACTTACATTTTATTCACATCAACTTATTACGCCTAGAGATATTTTTCCGCTCACGGAACACAAACACTCCCGAACTTCATTTCGAATTCCCGGCCTCACATCTTCCACCTCTCCTCCTTGTTCTTCAGTTTTGATGTTCTTCTCCCGCCAGCTCATTGACCAGCTCTGCCAAATCTCTCCATCATAATTGGTGAGTAGTAAACAATTCTTCCATTTAGCTTGGCTGTTCCTTTACATTGTCGCCCACCGTTTTTACAAATAAAGGCTTTCCTGTTTGTTCAAACCATCGGGTCTGGGCGGATGTGCGTATCTTCTTACATCCGGAGGATGTTTTTGTCTCGGAATTGCAATATCGAACGGACTTCCTTTCCTAGCAACTATCTGTATCATATTTTCTATGAATTTTTATTATTATAATAATCTACATAAGTCTTACAACAGTTACCGTATTTAATTTTTTAGCTGTTATAATAAATTCTTTGTCGCAGTTAAAACATACCTAAATAGATTACTAACATTCTTATAAAATAAATAATTTGCTGTCAATTAACAATCCGGTTTAATGGGAGTACTTAAGCCAAATATTCAAAGCTAAAGCTGTTTTTTTTTACTTAGCAGGGAAGGAAGTATTACATTAACATGGTGCTTTTTTAAAAGTGACTAATCTCATTTTAAGACCCTATTCTGTCCATCCTTAACAGGCCATTAGCCCTTGTACAAGGATTTCACACAATAAGGGTATAAGAAAGAGTATGAAAACCAGCCACAAGGGTCGATTGTAATGGATAACAAAGTGCTAAAGCCACAGAAAGGATTTTAACCCGCGCTAATATGCTAACCCCTATATCCAAAGTCCAACGTCCGTCGACCGTGCCAGGCAGTTCGGCCCTCTCCCAGTAAGGCCTCAGGCTCTGTTAAACGTTGAAAATGTATTACCCAAACAATTGTTGGTTTTACATGCTTAGGTTTATCTGTAACATGTTCCTATGTTGGAATTATATGCAGTCGTGTATTATGAATAGGGATTTTACATGTTTGACATTTTATTGCTTGCTCTGAGTATTGTTGAAATTTCCCGTCCTTGTTTTTTTGGGATTACAATTATGCCGGCTTTTTCTAAATAAACCCCCCATTGTTGGGGGGCACTATGTGAAATTTACGCTATGCAGTTCGTGTATTATTATGGAATAGGGATTTTACATGTTTTTGGATCATTTTATATGCTTGCTCTGAGTATTGTTGAAATTCCACGTCCTTTGTTTGTTTACAAAATATGCGTTTTCTAATAACATGTGCCTATGTGAATTATATTGCAGTCGTGTATTATGATAGGGATTTTTACATGTTTTGACATTTTATTGCTTGCTCTGGAGTATTGTTGAAAATTCCCGTCCTTGTTTGTTTACAAATATGCGTTTTCTAATAACATGTGCCTATGTGAATTATATACAGTCGTGTATTATGTTATAGTATATTTAATTAAGGATTTTTTACAATGTATTTGACATGTTTATTGCTTGCTCTGAGTATTGTTGGGATAATTCCCGTCCTTGTTTGGTTTACAAATATGCGTTTTCTAATAACATGTGCCTATTGTGAAATTATATACAGTCGTGTATTTATGAATAGGGATTTTACATGTTTGACATTTTATTGCTTGCTCGTGAGTATTGTTGAAAATTCCCGTCCTTGTTTGTTTACAAATATGCCGTTTTTCTAATAAACATGTGCCTATTGTGGAATTATATACAGTCGTGTATTATGATAATTAAATAAAGATAGGGATTTTACATGTTTGGACATTTTATTGCTTGCTCTGAGTATTTAGTTGAAATTCCCGTCCTTGTTTGATTAACAAATTATTGCGTTTTCAATTAACCAGATGGTTATTTCACAAACCTAGTATTTCCCTATCACATTGATTTTATATAAACTCCAATATCAATTTAACGTACCTACTGTGTCTTACTTATTAATTTAATGAAACTACACTCTTAAAAAACGAAATAACTTTCAAATATAATAATACGGGAATATGAGGGAAAAGAAGGAGAAAAAAAGAGAACAACGAGAAAAAAAAATTTGGAAAAAAATGAGATAAAAAAGAAAAAAAAAAAAAAGAAGAAAAAAACGTCAAAATATGTCCTTGATTTCCCGTTTAAGATAAACTTTTACAAAGGCGATACTCATCAATAGAAACTCCCTCAAAGCGAGCCCACTTCCACAACCGAATACATCATCGGGTGAAATGACATCTCAGTGTTCTATAGGCTTGTTTTTACTTGTAAATATTGATCATTGTTCATCTTTTTCCTCCTTAAACTGTCATTCACATTCAATTATTTATACTTTTTAAAATGGTCGAATTAATTATTGTTTTATGTTGGCTGTAAATAAAACTTAGGACGCCTAATCTTGTACAAAATAACGCACTGTACTGTTAAATAACTCGTTTACTTTTACCCAGATGCAGAGAAATTACATAGTAACATTCATATTATACGTTTTAGTAATTTATTTCGTGTTATATAGGGTTTTTTGAGGATGGTGCATGATCTGTAAGACAAGACAAACTTTAATATTCGTATAAACAAAAAAGTAAGTTATTAAGGAAAATAAAAGGAACTTTTTCATAACGAAAAAACAATTTGGAGATTATAGTCCTAATCCACTTGATTTCTCTAATTACTTGAATCACACCAGTTCTGTTTTTGTGAGATACAAATTACATTAAATATCGCTTGGGGATGTTTTTAAAAAATGATTTTAGTGTCTAAAATATCCAGTAGTGCAATCCATAAGAGCATAGTGTACTTTGGTGTATTTCGTGTATGCCTCAATAGTGCTAACATATAAGCAGTTTACAACCTTGAATGTTTTTTTATTGAATTGTCTTGTAGGATAAATGTTTTCAATTAGGCTCGATATGTAAAATATATATATATAATATATATAAGTAGATATGAATATGCCGGATTCTAGACCACTTTTGGGACACACAAGAAAATCAAGGGAAAATACTGTTTAAAGGACAATAACGGAATCTGTAAAATCAAACAGTAAAGGCGGTTCTAGCTCACTATTTGGGACAGACAGAAATTCATATAACAAAAATACTGTTCAATTACACCATAAAATATGTAAAAACAATTCACAATACCCAATTTACTTAAGATAAAAACTATGGTTAAACTGTATCAAGCAATATTTACAAATAGGTAAGAAAGAGGGGTTGCCTATGCTACTTTTCAGCTGACCTAAAAAAATTGCCTATTTTTCTAAAAACTCTTAAAGAACTAACGACTTAAATTTAGGCAAGTTTTTGTTAAAAAATTGTGTATTTATGGCCACAATTTTAGGTAAAAAAATTTCAGCTGACTTTAAAAAATTTTAATATATTTTGCTTAATTTTAAAGACATTTTAAGACAAATTACTTTACAAATTTTAAAAATCCTAGTCTAAAAATTTTTGCTATATAAAATTCGACAGCTGAAAATTAAAATCCACGCTGGACAACAATTCCGTATTCTATAACAGATACTCTTAGGAAATAAGAAAAAACCTACTAACTGAACGCTTCGGATTATGGCTTTTAAACGAGAATTTACATAACGACAATCTGCATTACGAACATTGGTAAGACATTAAACTTACGTTAGAAACACGAAGAAAGAATGGGAAATTTAAAAGAATTACAGAACCATTTTTGCGAATAATATTAATGGTTTTTAAAAATAACAGATTCGAACAGATCTGGAAGGAAAGGCTGTTGAAAAAAGACGTTTGTGGCTCCTTTAACAGTTATTTGAGGAGTAAATTTTTCTAGATTTCCACTAGCAAAACACGGCGTAAAAGTGAAATTTAACCGCAATTACTAGATTCTAATACAATAACAATAAAAGGAGTTAAACAGTATTATAAGGACCAAGATTTTAAAAAGATCGCGAAAAAGTATAATATAACCAGATAGCTGTTCGTAAAAAATAGAGTTTAGCGGACGTAAAATTATTAACATTAATTGGAAGAAAATCTAACCACAGAAATCCTTAGAGCAAATTACCTGTAGAACACTATTATTTGCTTAGATTTGGACATAACACAAGACTTTGGGACCCCGGTACTGTTTAACAAAGAAGAAATGACAGAGTATAACGTTTGACAATCAAATTACAAGTTTTTGGCAGACAGAAAGACGTTAAAAAATAACTGTAAGATCATTGTAGATTAACGATAAAACCGTTGGAAAGGACTGTTTAACCTGGTATAAATTCTAACTCCAGGTCAAAAATCTACAATAAGTTCGTGTGCCAAATGACCAGCCCAGGGAGATTTAACAAAATTTTAGGTAACAACGTAGTTAAACTTCTGTAAACTGTCCAGACAAAAGGTTAAAAGAGACGTTCTCTAGACGAGTTAGCAAAGAAACAACGGAATTACAAGATTAGAAGCAACAATTTACAATTATGTAGACGAAAATTTCCAAAATGATAGAGAATTTTGATCCACTGGACGACTGTATAAGTTTATTAAAACAAAGCAGAAGTAATTTTTAAAAACGCTCCGTTCTATTCGGTATCTCTAGCAAAAATGTGGAAGAAAAAATAAACGGACAGTTTAAAAAACAGTTTGCTGTCTCGTTTTTTATAAACGATCTTTTTACAGTTTGTTTTACTGGGGGAACAGAAACAATCTAAAAAATTGACAGGAATACAAGTTAAAACTGCCAGAAAATACAGAAATACAGGAGGAAAATGGTTGCCCTACGCTATATCCGCGTTCAGTTTTTAATCTTTTTAACCGGTTAATTTGGTCTATGTTTAAAGAAGATAAAAACGACATAAAATCTGGTAAAAATTAAACAAAAGTGCTATTTTAAGAAAGCTGGGAAAAACGATATTTTTTCTAAGTCTAATACCTTTGTTTTCTACGGTCCGAAAGAGGTTAAATCTAGAAGAATTAGAGGCTGATAAAGACAACAAACGTCGGAGCCTTATATCTGTCCTAAAAAGAACTTAATAATTACCAATAAATTTAACTATCCAAATTCCCTCCGAGAAAAATTGACAGCCTTTTAAACTGTCCGTGTTTTTAAAAAGTATTAAAAAAAGGGAACAACCAAGAATTAAAAGTGAATCTTGACATAGAAACAAGAAAAAGAATATACCTAGAGAAACTGTTTAAAAGAACAAGAAAATAATATAAAAAACTGTATAAGAAAAAGTATAAAAAAAGATTAACGAAATAGAGAATAGTTTTGATCGGTTTACTGTTTCGAGAACAAATTGGAGTGATTTATATCGACTAAAGGAAACTATAACAATTTTCTGGCATTGTGTGGTGTCAATAAATAAAGCAAGATTTTAGCTATGTTGGTCGTTTTAAAGCAGAAAAAGAAGGCTATAAAGCTGTATTTAATTTTATTAAAGGACCTTTTAAAAATAAGTTTTATCGAATTGAAACAATAATAACAGAAAATTTTAAACGAAAGAAGGGTTTACTTTTGATCCCGGTACAGAAAACGGTTTAAATATTGGTCTACTATCCAGATTATTAAAATAAACCAATTATAGAGATAAAAAACAGATGTGTTTAACCTGTCTTTTAAACGGTCATACTTTTCCTAAAATTGTTACAACTAAACGCTTTAGATATTTTTACAAAATAAGGACGATATTATTTACAAAGAAAAAAAGAAAAGACAGAAATTGCGCCTAAAAATCTTAGAATGGAGAAGATAATTTGGAGATATTAAAGGTAAAAAATTGTAAAAGATTAGAAGATTTACAAGAAGGATTAGAACTACAAATAACTGCTTTATCTACAATAATTTATAGAAAAACCGAAAGATATACTCTTAAAATTCGAAAACGTTAGAAGATTGTTACAATTTCTAATTTACTCAGGTCTAGAAAAAAGAAGTAAAAGATAGGAATATTGATCTAAATTAACAAGTTAAAACAATTAAATTTCAGATGTATGTTAAAAACACTCCAAGCCAGCATTAAAAGAAAGGTTTGTATTTGTTGGATAAATGTATTAAAAGATGTTCAAAAAGAATAGAAAGACGTGTTTAGGAATCTTTAAAATGTTGTCTTAATCCACTACCATACTTTAGTAACCTTCTAAATCTGTATTTATAGAGTCTTCCTCCCAGAAATATTTTGTAAATCCAGTTAGAATCTACATCAATTGTGCTGATTAACAACATTTTTTTAATAATCTCTAAATATTTTATCTTCGTCTTCTGTATCTAATGTAAAAAAGGAATCTGATTCTGTATTGTTATAAGAATATTTACAAGACTTTTTAACTATTTGTTTAAACTGTATTTCTTACGAGTTTCTGGCTCTATATATTTTCATCCTAGAAAGAATTGTATTAACAACTTGCTCTTCAAATTTCTTTAAAATCTGTCTCGACATTCTTTGTATTAATTCTAAAATTATTAATTATTTCTTTCTTCTTCCGATTTTATCTTTTTCGCTTGTGTACATAATGTTAGTTGCTCTGATCCATTTAATTAAGAAAAAAATTTGGGAACGTGGAAACGCGGGAAGCGTGGAACGTGAACGTAGAACGTTGAACGTGGAAAACGTAGAACGTGGAACGTGGAACTGCGGAACGTGGAAACGTAGAACGTGGAACGTAGAACGTGGATACCTAAACCTTTTACATGTAAAATCCCACGTTAAATTAAACGTAAACACACAAAATTTTACGTTCACGTTCTACGTTTCACGTTCCACTGTTTCCCGCGTTCCACGTTCCGCGTTCCACGTTTCTCACGTTCCCAACCGTTCTACGTTCCACGTTCACGTTCTACGTTCAACGTTCCATCGTTCCGCGTTCCCACGTTTCCAAATTTTTTCTTAATAAATGGGATAGAGCCACTAACATTATTACACAGCGAAAAAGATAAAAATCGTGAAGAACAGAAAGAAATTAATAGAAATTTTAAGAATTAATACAAAATGTCGAGACAGATTTTAAGAATTTTAAGATGCCAAGTTTATACAATCTTCTAGATGAAAAACATAATAAGCCAGAACTCGTAGAAATACAGTTTTAAAAAATAGTGTAAAAGCTCTGTAAATATTTTAAACAATACAGAATCAGATTTCTTTTTACATTAGATACAGAAGACGAAGATTAAAATATTAGAGATTTATTTAAAAAAGTTGTTAACATGCACCAATTGATGTAGATTCTAACGATTTACAAAATATTTCTGGAGGAAGACTCCCTATAAATACAGATTTAGAAGTTTCTAAGTTATCGGTAGTGGATTAAGACAAATACCATTTAAAAATTTTCTAAACACGTCTTTCTATTCTTTTTAACAATTATTAATACAATTTAATCCAACAAATTACAAACCTTTCTTATATGCTGGCTTGGGAGTTGGTTTTTAACAACATCTAATTGTAATTTTTTAACTATGTAATTTAGATCAATATTCCTATTCATTTTACTTCTTTTTTCTAAGCCAGTTAATTAGAAAATGTAACAATCTTCTACGTTTTCGAATTTTAAGATATATACCTTATCGGTTTTCTATAAAATTATTGTAGATAAAGCAGTTTATTTGTAGTTCTAATCCTTCTTGTAAATCTTCTAAACTGTTTACAATATTTTTATACCTTAATATTCTCCAATTATCTTGTCCATTCTAAGATTTTTATGCGCAATTTCTGTCTTCTTCTTTGTAAAATAATATCGTCAACCGTCTAGCTTTATTTGTATTAAAAATATCTAAAGCGTTTATAGTGTAACAATTTTTAGGAAAAGTATGACCGTTAAAAGAAGTTAAACCATCTGTTCTTTATCTCTATAATTGGTTTATTAATTCGGATAGTAGGACAATATTTAAACCGTTGTACGGGATCAAAATACAACCCTTCCTTTCGTTAAATTTTCTTATTATTATTTGTTTCAATTCGATAAACTTATTTTTAAAAGGTCCTTTAAATAAAATAAACAGCTTTATAGCCTATCATTTTTCTGCTACAAACGCCAGACATAGCTAAATCCTTGCTTTATTATTGGACCACAAATGCCGAAATATTTATAAGTTTCCTTTAGTCGATAAATCACTTTCCGATTGTTTCCGAAAAGTAAACCGATCAAGACTATTCCTACTATATTCGTTAATTTTTTTTATCTTTTTCTATACAGTTTCTTGTCTATTTTTCTTGTTCTTCCTATAAACAGTTTCTCTAAGGTATATTCCTTTTTCTTCTGTTTTCCATGTCAAGTTAGCTTTTAATTTCTTGTTCCCTTTTTTTAATACTTTTTAAAAACACGACGTTTAAAGGAGTGCAATTTTTCTCGAGGGAATTTGGAAGTAATTTTATTGGTAATATTAAGTCTTTTTTTCGACAGATATACAGGCTCGACGTTTGTTTGTCTTTATCAGACCCTAATTTCTTTCTTAGATTAACCTCTTTCGGAACCGTAGAAAACAAGGTATCTTAGACTTAGAAAAAATATGTTTTTCCCGCTTTTAAATAGCACTTTTGTTTTAATTTGTTACCAGATTTTTGTCGTTTTTATCTTCTTTAACATAGACCAAATTAAACCGGTAAAAGATTAAAACTGAACGCGGGATATAGCGTAGGCAACCATTTTCCTTCCTGTTTTCTGTATTTTCATGGCAGTTTTAAACTTGTATTACCCTGTCAATTTTTTAGTGTTTATCTGTTCCCCCCAGTAAAACAAACATGTAAAAGATCGTTAAAAAACGACGACAGCCAACCTGTTTTTTTAACACTTGTTCGATCGTTATTTTTCTTCCACATTATTTGCTAGAGAGTAGCCGAATAGAACGGAGCGTTTGTTTTAAAATACTTCCTGTCTTTGTTTTAATAAAACTTATACAGTTCGTCCAGTGGATCAAATTGTCTCTATACCAATTTTGGAATATTTTCGGTCTACATAATTGTAAATTGTTGCCATTCTAATCTTGTAATTCCGTTATGTTATTTTTTTGCTAACTCGCTAGAGAACGTCTCTTTTAACCTTTTGTCTGGACAGTTTTACGTAAGTTTTACTACGTTGTTACCTAAAATTTTTGTTATATATCCTGGGAGCTGGTCATTTAGGTCAACACGAACTTAATTGGTAGATTTTGACCCCTGGAGTTAGAATCATTATCCAGGTTAAAACAGGTCCTTTCCAACGGTTTTATCGTTATCTACAATGATCTTTACAGTTATTTTTAACGTCTTTTCTGTCTGCAAAAATTTGTAATTTGTTGTCCAAGTACTCTGTCATTTTCTTCTTTGTTAAAAGATACCGAGGCCAAAGTCTTGTGTTATGTCCCAAATCTAGCAAATAAGATAGTCGTTTCTACAGGTAATTGCTCTAAGATTGTCTGGTAGTTCATTCCCAATAATGTTGAGATAATTTTTACGTCCGCTAACTCTAGGTTGTATTTACCGGGAACAGCTTACTGGTTTTTTATACTTTTTCGTCGATCATTTTTAAAATGCTTTGTCTTATAATCTGTTTTAACTCCTTTTATCTGTTATTGTATTAGAAATCTAGTAATTGCGTGTTAAGTTACGCATTGTGTTACGCCGTGTTTTTTAGCTAGTGGTAAATCTAAGAAAATTTACTCCCTGCAAGATAACTGTTAAAGGAGCCACAAACGTTGGTCTTTATTTTTCAACAGCTTTCCTTCCAGATCTGTAGAATCTGTTTATTTTTAAAAAACCATAATATATTATCGCAAAATGGTTTCTGGTTAATTCTTTTAAATTTCCACCATTCTTTCTTCAGTTTTTTTCCTAACGGTAGTGTTCAAGTCTCCAATGTTCGTAAATCAGATTGTCGTTATGTAAATTCTCGTTTTAAGAAGCCATAATCCGAAGCGTTCGTTTTAGTAGGTTTTTTCTTATTTCCTAAGAGTTTCTGTTATAGAATACGAATTGTTGTGTACAGCGTGGATTTTATATTTCAGCATGGTCATTTATATAGCAATAAATTTTTTTAACTAGGATTTTTTAAAAATTTGTAAATGTATTTGTCTTAAATGTCTTAAAATTAAGCAAAATATATTAAAGATTTAAAGTTCCAGCGGTGAAATTTTTCTTTTTACCTAAAATTGTGGCCAAAAAAATTCACAACATTTTTAAGCAACAAACTTGGTCTAAAATTTAAGTGTTCTTTCTTAAGAGTTTTTAGAAAAAAAAAGGCAATTTTTTTAGGTCAGCTGAAAAGTAGCTACAGCAACCCCTCTTTCTTACCTATTTGAAACCGTGATAGATTCCTTCTATTTAATTATAGAGAAAATCTGTAAACCTAAGACTTAAAATTATTTGGACAAATAAATAGATATATCTTATAAGTGCGAGCAAGAATAGTACTTTTAATTACTATAATTGGCGTTTGTATGAGGTAATTTAAATTCTTTTATACTTATTTTTTTCCAATAATATTTTTGCACTCTTAACTTTTCCAAGATTTTTTTCATTAAAGATTTTTAATATATCTTACCTACAGAAAAAAAAAATTTTTCGTTTATTTCGTAGCAGATTTGACAACATTTTCCAATATATTGTACATTAAAACAAAAGCTCATAGAAAGTAGAAGCCAAAACGGGCTATAGATTCCGGTTTCATTCGTGAATTTTTCATTTTTGGTCAGTAGGGGATTCTGGGTCGCTTTTGGAACGGATTCAGTTAATTTTTCATTCGTGGTTTACTGTTTGATTTTACAGATTCGTTTTATTGTCCTTTAAACAGTATTTTCCCTTGATTTTCTGTCTGTCCCAAAAGTGGTCTAGGAACCCCATATTCATATCTACTTATATATATATATATATATATATATATATATATATATATATATATAAACTAAAAATGTATATATATATAATTAAATAAATTTTCAGACAGTGTTTAGAAATATTAATAACATTTTAGTGAAAAATGTAATCATGGATTACAAAAATGAATTCTTTTAATCATCAAGAATCTATTAGAAAATAAAAATAAATGTTAAGTAAAGGGAAAATTTCTCTTTACTCTTCTCTGCGCATTTTAATGTGGACGAGACCATTGAATTTTATTGATTATTCATTTGATTGATTTGTCCTGTTGGGTGTGTGTTGTCCTTAAAAATTCTTTCTTTTCGTCACAAGTAAATTATTGTTCATAGTAAATTTTTCTTTTTCAAGATGAAAATTAATATCTAAGGTATTTTACATACCTAAATGGAAAATATTTATGTTCATTAGAGTTTCGAATTCGTAAAGTTGTAACTAATCTATGTTTCTTATGACATTCAAAATGTGCAAAGATAATAAGAATAAAATTAGACACAATTATGCATCAAATTTAATTTTATTGTCAATCTTAAATTGTAAAAGTTTTTGTTATGCTTATAATTATCAACAATTCCTAGTTTCAATAAAATGTTCCTATAAATACCTCTTGTAAACTTTTGAGTGCAACTTTAATTGTTATTGTATGAGGATAGACGCAGACTCTCTCATTAGGACTCAAGCCACAAGAAACATTAACTCCTTTCTGGCTGGTAGTTTAACTTTTGTTGTGCTTTGATTATAACTGTTGTTTCCAAAGTGCTGCAGGTAACTCAGCTGCCCTTTTTAACGTTTGTAGTTTGTAACATACTTTTAATTGAGCAAGTGTGAGTAAATATACATTTAACTTTCTTTCGAGAAATTACAAGAATGCTTTTAATACCTCA
>NW_025786376.1:0-14541 GCF_021130785.1 Homalodisca vitripennis
ACATTAATGTTATAAAACTCCACGTCAAGGGTAGAAACATTTTCGAAATTGACAGATTATGTTTCTCTAAATCTTGTTAATGGTTTTTAAATTATGATCATTGGGATATAGATTTAGGGAAAAACATATTCAGTATTACTCAATTCAATGATCTCCTGTTGTTAATTATTTTATGCAATGCGAAACGTTAATCCTACAGCCTGCACAAACCACCGTCGTCCACGGGATAGGAATTTATCTAAACCTAGTTACCAATAAATCAGTTTGCCGCAATACCGCGGGTTCATTCCCGTGGGTTTTCGGAGAGGGGAATTTATTGCAGATATAATTCCCTAAATCGAGGTTAATGTTGCAGCTCTCTGGATACATCTCTACAAGAAGATAGGTAGTCTCTAATATATTTGTAACACTAAAAACATGGAGTTTTATTTAACTTCCGTCTCAATTATTCACACTGTAGCTACCAATACTCAAATTCTCTCATTTGCAATATGTTTGAGAGGATATTGATAGATATTTTTTACGAAGGACAAACATAAATTATTTCACCATCTTTCATAGATAAATTTTTGATGGAAACATAGAGTAGATTTTGCAAGTATTAATTTGAATAAATGATGATTAATTACCTTTCTTCTCAAAAATTATTTAAATTTATTTCATTTTATTTTATCAGCAATGAACTATCCAATTATCCAAATACCCATATATATATATATATTTGATTTTATAATATGTATCTAAAGAAAGCATAGAAAATAATATTTCCCACATAATTACGAGAGGTTCAATTATATCAACTTTTAATATTTCCTCATATATTACTTTTTCTTTTTGGATTTTATATTTAATACAATACAATACTATCAGAAAACCTCATAATGGCTATCGTATTTTTTGACAACAGAGAGGAGGGCTTATACTCTATATTAATAAGGTGTTTAAAAATTGTTTCATACAAATTTTATTTTTTATCAATTCTCTTTATCCTGGGAATAGCGATTAGTTGATTCTTGGATTATATTGATTAGGAAGAGAGAGACTTAACTCAAGAATGAGTTGTATTATATAAAATTATTTTCAAACCTGAAATTGGTTTTGTTAAATTTATATACAAGTATTACTGATTTTTATTTTGTTTAATAGGTAAAAATAATTACAAATTAATAAAAGGTATCAGTAATTTTTTCAACTGTTTTAGTAAAGTATTAGTTCTAATTTTGGATTTATGTATATTAATATCATTCCAAACTTAATAATACTTGTTATATGTTTTTTATGACTCCATAAGAAGAAAATCTCGTAGAAATCCAAACCCTTATTGATAATCATTATAAACTAGTTACTTCCTTCCTTGAAATTTAATGTTTTAATTCATTTGGGGGGTGGGGGGGACCCATTTGATTCAGTTCAGAAGAATTAATACGAGGTATTGTAAATGAATATATCATCCACTCTTTTTCTTAATTAATTTAATAATAACGGACAAAATAAAAAACGCTGTCACATTTACTAAAATTGTTTTTACAATTTAGAATTATGTGTGCTTAAAAAATTGTTTTTATAATAATTACAGGGAAGCACAGAAAACATAACATTTGTTATCTTTGTCAATATACCTTTTCAAGTGTTTAAGCTTGTCATCTGGTGTTTTGATATGCTCTTAAGGCCTATTCCGTGGAGGAAAGGAAGGAATATTAAAACGAAAAAATTTCATCTATAACGCAGCCTGCAGACATATTTAACACCTATAGTTTGGTTGATCTTCAATATTTAAATAACAAAAGGACTTCAAACAATGATTTATTTGAACACTACGCAAATAGTGTATGAAATCTCCTGTATGGTATAAAAGTAGTTGAAGAACTACATAGCTCGATTTGCGATATTTTTGGGTCACACAAGTCTACCGAGAAAATATAATTTAGTCCCTCGAATCATATCTATGCTAAACTGGACAGTTGTGTAAACTTCTAAAAGAAATATTTAAATCTTTTTGAATTCATGTAAATGCTTAAAAATGGATACAACTAAGTTTAGAATTTTTTCTATTAAAAATGCTTTATATATTTTTTTAAATGTAATTGAAGTCTAAAAAATCAATTCTAGCGCAAAGTTTATGTGTGTTTTGTGTGTGTGTGTGTGTGTGGTGTGTGTGTGTGTGTGTGTGTGGGTGTGAGCGTGCGCAATTATCCAATGTTTTAAGTAAGAGATATTTTGCGTTTTTATTAGAGTCTTCTACACTGTTTCTCGTTTATTCCACAGTTTACTATGTAATATACTATCTTTCAGGATATTGTAGGGAAGTGTTGAGTGGATTCAGCCCGAGCAGACACCACAGCGCGGCTTTAATTTGTATTGTAAAATTAGCGCTGTAACCGAGCTCCATTAGATAAGGAATTACTTTAAACAAGGCGCTATTTACATGATGTTTATTACAAAAAACGAAGCATTCTAAGTACCTCATTAGTCGGTGGTCGCCTTCTTTCACAACTGCAATGACTATTATCATTACACAACTGACAAGAAAAAGTAATATTTCTCTCGTATAAGCTAATTTGATGTAATTTTATACATCATTAAGATGTTAAGCTATAGTTTACGACAAATATTTGCCCGAGGTTGTAGAATCGTAAGGTATTTTTCTATTAATTCCTGGATCTTTAATTTTTAGGTGTATAAATATATTGTAAGTTTAATGGACTTAATGAAATTCTATGTTGACACTTGTTAAATTTTAAAGAGGTAGATAATTACTTTCACATTGGCCTTAATCGAAGATTAAAATAATAGAAAAATCTTTGTTACATAAACCCATCAAACTTAATTTTTCCTTTTTTCGGCATAATTGTAACAGAAGCGAAGTAAGATCTCCTAAAGATAGAATCATATGTAATCACAAGACCTTTTAAAACGTTCTACAAGCAATATTTGATTTAATACTACACATTTTTATAATGAAAAGCAAAAAATTATAAAACTGTATGACCGTCCCACAGTAGTGTTTTAATTTAAAAAAAACTGTGCAAACACCACTAAAACAATTTTCCTTCTTTAAATTTAAGAGTGTAATGCAACAAGGCAGAGAAAAATAGGGTTTCCTCGGTTTAAAACGGGTCTGTGTTATCTGTATGAACGTTGAAAGGCGCCCCTAGGCTTACAAGGTATAAAAAAACCGGGACCGACACTTTTTAACAAGCGCCATTAAAAGTGCGACATTCTGCTACCAAGGCATATGTTTAAGTAATTTAACGCGTTATTGAAACGTGTAGAGATCTCCATGCTACATATAACTTTAAATTAACTTAACATTAACTTCATATATTATGTGTTTTTGATTCAAATTTTATTACAATTGATATTAATGTACGTATCTGAGGAGGTATGAGCAGACAGTCTCCCGGGCAGACAGATAAATAATTGTTTTAATCTACTTAGTAATAAGGCTTCAATTTATCGCTCATGCACATTCCATGGTTGGATAATAGTTTTAAGTTATATGAAAACACAATATTAAAGTTTTCAACTCTTTAAGTTATTGAGATATAATGAAAAATGTTAATTATGTGCTTCCTGGTAATTTTTAAGATAATGTGGAATTTACTTTTATACCTGTTATTAAATTGTTGTCATGGAAAAGTGAGTTGTTTTTCTTTACATATTTTCTGTCTTCATTCTTCAAAATTCTTTCAATGGTCACAAGTGATAAAATTTTAACTTTTCAGAAAAGGAGTGTAATAAGTTATCAATAATATCAAACGAGTTTTAGCACTTTTTCGCGGTTTTACTTTGGATGAAAGAAAAGAACTTTTTGCTTTACCATTACCTATACACATGTATATGTTTGGAATTGTATAATAAACGTGAGTTCTAAATTAAACTCTAAAATATCACTTGAACAGTTTAAATTGACATTAAAATTTACACAGTTTTAAACCTATTTAAGGAAATTACACGGTCAACAATTTTTAAATACAGATTTACAATAATATCACGTTACAAAATAATATATTTACAAGTATTCTTGAAGTTAATTTGAGAATTGAAAAGTGGATAAAAAATAAATTTAAATCACAATGTTTTCAAAAAAGTATTCATATCTTAGAGCTCTTCTTTATTTATCAACATGAATTTTATCACAGATTAAAGATAGAATTTCAAAATTACGTAGAGTAATAATTTTATTAATTACAACCAAGAAGAAACTAATCCTGGGATACTACGAGATATATAATTGTGCCTCTCGTATTATAAGGGGAAATAATGATTGCTTTCTTCTAAATAAGCAATTAAATAAACATAGCCATGTTTGGTATTAATAGGTACAGTTATTTTTTTAATAAAAGTTAAAAATTGTTAAAATGTATAAATTTTAGGGTATGCAGTTGTAAATCATCATTTTTCCAATAAATACTTGCAAAATCTACTGTTTGTTCAATCAAAAAATTTGATAAAAAGAAAATTAGTGAAATAATGTCTTTTGTTCCGTAGTAAAATAACATCCGTCAATATCCTCTCCAAGCATTATGGCAGTGAGGAAGTATTACATGGTACCTTCAGGTGCTAGATTTATTGGATGAATTTTAAATGTATCCTCTTTCAGTAAAAATATATGCAATGTAAAACTTTTTATAAAACTTGACCTACAATTAAACCCATAAAGATTCTTACTATATTTTTCAAACCCAAAAAACCCCAAGGAAAATTTTTGGGACTGAAAAAAATTTTTAAAATTTTTTGCGTTTTAAATTTGGAAACGGAATTTATTATTCCCAAAAAATTTTTTACAATTTCCAAAAAATTTATTCCAGAAAAAAGGGAATTCTTTTTATTTGGAAATAGTGAAAAATTTTTATGGGTAAACAAATTTTTTTTTTAAAAAAAAGGGATTTTTCATTTGTTTATTTGGTTTTTTTGCGTTCATTATTTTTAACAAAAAACGGGTTTTTTTATAATGGGATAATGGTTTTTCCCAGGTTTCCCCGCCAAAAGGCTTGACTCCAAAAAAATTTTAAATGAGTAAAAACTCCTTTTTTGGTTTTGATAAATTTTACAAAAATTAAAAAAAGGGTTGTTAAATTAAATTAATGTTCCGCCTCCTTGGGAGGCCATATCTACGTTTTTAAAACTCCATTTTCCTAATGTCCCCACCCCTTAAAATTTTTTTTTGGGGGCGTTTTCCGGTTTTTCTTAAAATTTGGCAAAGTTTTACCTTTAATTCCCTTCAACTAAACAACAACCTTTGGTCTTGAAACTTTCCCAAAATCGGGAAAAAATCTGTCCAAAAAAATTCTTAAAAGAAAACATCCCTTTTAAATTTATTTTTTCCATTATTTATTTTTTAAAAAATATTTTAATACACTTTATTAAAAATATTTTAATAAAATTTTTTTTTATTTTAAAAATTAAAATATTTAAAAATTTTAAAATATTTTATAACTTTTTTAAAATTTTCCAATTAAAACGGGGTTTTTTCCTCACAAATAACTTTTTTACTAGGCCCCTTTTTAAATTTAAAAAGGGGTTTTTTTATCAAATTTTTCATGAACCCAAAAATTTTTGGGTAGGGGGAATTGCCAATTTTGCAAAGGGAAAAAAAATTGCCATAAAAAGTGTTGAATAAATGGAATGTTTTTTACAAAAAACTTTATTTTTTTTATTGAAAGGAAATTAAAAATTTTGCATTTTGGTTGCTTTCCTTTTTTATTTTTTTTTTTAAATAAATTACAACCCAAAATTAAAAATTTATTTTCCCCCTAAGTTTTCAAAAATTATTATTTAAAAGAAAATTAAAATTTCTAAAAATTTTTAAAAAACAAAAAAATTTTAATTTAAAAACCAAAAGTAAATAAAAAATTTAAATCTTTATTTAAAAAAAAAAAGGGAAATTTTTTGTCTTTTGGGAAATTTTTACTGGGTTTTACGTAAAAATCCAAAGGGGATAATTTTACAAAAAAGCCTGGGCCCCAAATTTTTAAAAATTTTTCGGGGAAAAATTAAAGGGAACATAAAAAACAATCAAAAATTTGTACTTTTAAATTTTTTTACCATTTTAAAAACGGTAAAAATTCACCAATTTTTAAATTTTCCGGCAAAAATTTTTTTTAAAAAAATTAAACCCTTTTCCTTTTAAACAAAAAATTTTTTTCCGGGGCATTATTTTTTAAATTTATAACCCTTTTTTTTTAATTGTTTTTAGGCTTTTAAATAACTTTGGGAAGATTGCCGTTTTAAAAAAGTTTTAAAATACCCGTTTTATATTTTTTTGTGGGAACATGGCCCTAAAAATTTTTGGGTTTTACAATGTTAATTGAAAATAAGGGGTGTTTAAAAAATTTAAATTTAAGACAATAAAAACCCTAATTAATTCTTCTTTTAAAAAAAAAAAATAGCAAACAAATATGAAGTTCCAATAGGGTTTTGTATCACGGGTTTTAAAGAATTTTTGTTTGTTTAAGGAAAAACCTCAACTTTTAATTTCGTACATTTAAAATACAATTAAACAACCCCGGGTTTAAGAATATAAAATTTAAAATGAGTATTTTAACATTAATTGAAAAAACCAATTTAAAAAATTTTGGGATTTAATATTAACAACTTTTTTTAAAAACCCATTATTTAAAAATTTAATTTACGGGTTCAAAATTTTAAATTTATAAAAATTTAAAAAATACTGTTAAAATTTTTAAAAGTTTTTTTTACAAATAAAAACGTTTTTTTTTTTTCCAGTAAATAAATAACATTTTTCCAGGTTCACTGTGATTGTTTTTTCTTTTTTTTTACTTTTTTGGAACCCAAACGAACATCGCAAAATTAAAAAAACTGGCTTTGCAGATAGAAAAATTTTAAAATTTTGCCCCTAAAAAAACGAACGCGTGTAAACGTAGGGGAAAACACGAAGAAACATACCATCAAAAAAAAAAACAGGAAAAAAAATTAAAGGGTTTTTTAATTTTTGCGGTCTATAACTGAAAATTTTTGTAATTGGGGACACAAAGTTTTCCGGAATTAAAACCCCAAAGCAGCCGAAATTGACCCATCGAACCCCCAAATTTTTTCAATTTATATTTTTTAAATTATGGCTCTCGGGTAAAAACAAGAACCCCCATATTTTTTTTTACGGGAAAAAAAAAGATGGAGATCTGATTTTTTAAACAATTTAGTTTTTTAAATATATAAATACCTTACTTGTTGAAGATTAGGCGCGAACGATAAAGGGTTTGCTAAAAAAAAATTAAAATTTTAATTTTAAAATTAAAAAGGGCCATTTTTCAAAAAAACTGAGCTTTGGAAACCCTTAAAACCTTTTAATTTAAAATTAAAACCAAAAATGTACTTTCCCTTTTTTTGCCTTTCCCGGTGTACATATTTTTTGGCCCGGCGAAATTTTAATTTAGAATTCCCCCAAACCGTATACTTTTTTTTTTTCAATTTTTTCTGAACCCAAGAAAAAAGGGGAAAAATTGGGTTTTCTGTCCTTTTAGAAAAAATTTGGCTTCCACAATCATATTTTTTGGGGTATAAGGGAATAATAAAATTTTAAATTTCCCTCACATATAAACTTTCCCGGGTTTTTATGATATTACTTTAAAAAATTTTTTAAATAGAGGGGTTAAAGGATATTTTTTGTTAAGATTTTCCAAGGTCTATCAGCATCACCCCCGCAATTTTCTAAATAAAAAATTAGGGTTTGGGCCTTTGTAAAGTGGGTTTTAAAGGGGCGAAAAATTTTTACGTGACAACGTTTTTTTTCTGGGGTAGAATTTTTATTGATATGGAATATTTTTAAAATTTTGCAAAAATGGGAAAAAGGGAAATTTTGAATAAAAATAAAAATTCCAAATTTTAACTAAAAATAATTTTTGTTTACTAAAACATTGTACAAATTTTTTAAAATTAATTAAAATTTTTTATTGAAAAGGGAAAAATTTAAAAAAAAAAATTTTTACTAAAATTGGATTGAAATTTTTGCTAAACACAGTTAAAAAACAAAATCCCCCGCGTGGTGATTGGTCGGTTTAGTTTTTGTTTGGTTTTTGGGCGCACTGTTTATACGGGTTTGAGGTTATAAATTGTTATTTTAAATGTTTGACTAACAATTTCGCGCTGTTTCTTTTTCAAACGACTGAATTACGATTGATTGCAGAGTGATTTTTAAAATAAAAATTTTCTTTAAAACAAACCCAAAATTTGGGCAATAGTATGACTAACCTATAAAAATCATTTTTTCAACTTTTGTGTCAATCTAACAAAATTAAAACAATCAATCCATAGTTTACGATAATGAAATATCATTTTACAAATTTTTTAAACCTTTTTTTTGTTTTAGTTGTTGTAAATGACGAACTAAGCAAATCCCCCATTTTCAAAAGAATTAAAAAAAATAGTTTTTTTTGCTTTATCCCGTGGGGGCGGACCCACTTTTTGGGCGGGCATCGTAACTTTTCCGGCGTTACCCTTTTTTATGAGTGACTCCGAGCCGCAACCCAATTTAAGACGTTGTCACGTCAAAAGTGAAGGGCCCTTTTAAGTGAAAGCAAAATATGATAAAGTACTATGAAAGTTTTCAAACATAAAAGGGGGAAAGCTTATTATTTCGGTTTAAAAATAGGTAAGAGATTAAAAATGAAATAAAAAGGGTTTTCTGGTTCATGTTTTTCGCGAGTGTAGGGAAATTACATTTCAGGTTAAAAACCAAATTTCATATCTACCCTTTAAAAGTTTTTTTTCTCTTAAACCTTTTTTCGATCCCAAAAAAAAAATTTTATATAAAAATTTAAAAGTAAAGATCACAGATGACCCCAAAAAAAGTGTACCTCCGGCCCCGTGGGAATCTCGGTCAAAGTTGAGAATTCCTTGGGAAATACCGAAAGAAAAAATATTTATGTACTTGCGTAGGGGCTTTATAAATGGCCATTTTTTTTAACAAACTAACTAAATATTTCTATTCCCAAACCCTTTTAAAAAAAATTTATTGTTCTACAGTTTTTTACAGTCTCCCCATTGGGTTTTCCCCCAGCTAACCCTACCAATAAAATTATATATTTCATATCAGGACTTGGAAAAAACCCTCTTTGAATTTAAAAAAAAGTCCAAATTCCCGTTTTTACAATATTTCTGATGCAATGGTTAATTTCATTGCATACCCCATAAAGAAAATAAAGTAGCGTAAACTTAAAAAAAGACCTTTCTTTTTTGGCAAAAAAAAACTGCTTCCATCGTTGGGGTTTTTAAAATCCCAAAATAAATGGAATAGGGGAAAATCGTTAAAACAAAAATTTTCTTTCCCAAAAATTCTAAATATTGGGTTTTTTTAAATAATTTTTTTTTTGATATAAAACTTGCGGTTTTTTTTTTTTTTTTTTTTTTTGGACTCTACTCTAGGAACGAATGGCCTTTGCTGAGGCTTTTTTCTGTCCATCCTTTCTTTTCCCTTTAAAGGCAAATTTTAAAAACAATACACATTACAAGGGGGAAACCCAAAAAGTTTCGGGATTTCCTTACTTAAAAAAACTACTTTTGGGCGAAAAGAAAAACTGTTTATAATAAAACACAGGGAACCAGTCAGTTTTTGGGGGACCTTTTTTGTTTTAAAAGGAAACATAATTTTGTTAAACAAGGGGAGTTTTTTAAAAAAGAGATGAAATAATATTTCTAATGCGTTAGTTGGTTTAAATTTTGTCACTTTGCAATCAAATTTTAAAAAATTTCTAATAAATGTTCTTTTTTTTAGTCTGGGTTAATCAAAAAAAAAAGGAAATAAATTTAATAAATTTTTTTTAAAATTTGAGTATAAACTAATTAAACTGACCTCTTTTCAAAATTTTAAACCCGAAAGTTTTTAAAAACGTTTTAAAAAGTCCCCTTCCTTTAGGATTATGTTCCGTAAGTACTCGTAACAGAAATATTTTTCCAAATTCTAAAAAAATTCCCGGGAAAATTCCCTTTAAAATTTTTTTAAACCCTTTTAAAAATTTCCCTTTGTCATATTTCAGCAAAAAATTAAAAAGAAGAATTAAATCGGAAAGGCCAAACTATTCCCCAAAAATTTGCGCTTAGTAACACATTTAGAAAATTAATGTTTTTTTTTTAAATAAACAAAGAAAAAAAAAATATTATCTAAATTAGTAATAAATATTGACAACAGAAAAAAGTTTTAAATAACCCCAAAACTTTTAAATTTACCTCCACTTTCCTTTTGCCCCTTTTGCAGCGGGGTAAAATTTGTCACTGGTTTTAATCCTTTTAAAATTAAAAAAAAAAAAAAACATACGAGATTGTCGAGAAAATTTTTAAAATTTAAAATAATTACTTTTTCAAAAACCCTTAACAAAATAATTTTTTAAAATCATTTAATATGTTTTTTAAAAAATAAGAGGGAAAAAAAAATTGTCTAAAAATCTGGCAAAAACAAACTCCTACAAAAAACGCCACTAAATTTGGGGAATAGCAAATACTAAGTTAAACTAAAAAAAAACTAATGTGTAATTTTGGCTTAATTTGTTCCCCTTTAAAATATCAACTTAAAAAAATACGTTTAAAAGCATCTAAATTTAAACATCTAAACGCATATTTTTAAACATTTTTATATTAATTTCCCCCCCTTTAAACAAAAAGAAAATTTTGGGTAAAAGCATCAGTCCCAAAAGGGCATCACTTAAATTTTATTTCAATACTGAAAATTTATAACAATTTTATCAATAAAAGCTGTGACGGAAAATAAAATATAATTTTTAAAAATCGGGTCAATTTAGCAAAAAATTTACTAATTACTACTGTTGGGGAATATTTACACCGAATCAAAATACAAAAGCCCAATCTTTAAAATTCACTCAAATCAAACAAAAAAGGGTAACGAAAACGCGGGGAAAATTTTTTGACTAGTTGCTTGAAAAATAAAACTAAACATGCATAGTGATCCACATTTGGTAGGGGGTTTTTTTTTTTTATTTTTTTACAAAAAATTGCATGATAATATTTATAACCCCAGGGCCGATAACTGTTTTTAAAAAAAAAAAACGAGCGGGGAAAAAAAAAAAAAAAACCAAAAAAAACAGTTTTTTTTAAAACTCCCCTTGGGAAAAAATTTGGGAAAAATACAAAAAAATATTAAAATGAAAATTTTGAAACATCCCCCATGGGGCTTTTAAAAAAAAAACCTTAAAATTTTTAAAATTTTTTTAATGCGTTGTATTTTTTTTTTTTGGGGTTTTTTAAAATTTTGCTGTAACCCTTTGAATTTTTTAACCCCCAATTTTTTTTTAAAGGTAATTTAAAAAAAATTCCCTTTTCAAATGGAAAAAAAAACTTTTAAAAAAACCCCAAAAAAAACTTACATCTTTTTTTTTTTAAATTCTTTCCCCGATCCCTTGGAGCAAAATTTTTAAAATTTTTTTTTACTCTTTTTCACTAAAAGAAAAAATTTTTTGGGAAAAATTCAAAATAATTAAAACCAAAAAAAAATTTTTTTTTCTATTATCAAATTTCTGTTCTTTTTAATAAAAAAAAAAATTTTTAAAAAAAAAACTTTTTTGAAACCCAATCTAAAAATAAAATTTTTAATTATTCCCACCCCATATAAATTAAAAATTATAAAAAATAAAAAATTTTTAAACTGTGCATTTATTGTTAGTAAAAAGGGGGGTTTAAAAAAAATTTTTTTTCCCAAAAGGGGAATACAGGTTTTTTTTAAAATTTAAAACCCCGGGGGAAAATTAAAAAAGTTTTTTTAAAAAATTTTTTAAAAGGGAAAATTTTAAAAAAAAAACCCCCAAAGAGAACAAAATAAAAACTTTTTTAAAATTTGTACCTTTTATTAGTTTTAAATGTGGAAAAATGTAGAGCCCGTAATTTAAAAAAAGTATTTTCTTTTTACCCCCTTTTTTTGAGCAGCTTTTCGAACTTTTTAATTTTACTCTTTTTGGGGCAGGGGAAAAACCCCCTGGTTTTGACGGGGCCCAAAGGAAAATTTTTAAGATATTTTGTTTTCCCCCCAATTTTAAAAAATTTTTATTAAAAAACCGAAATAACTCACTTTTAATAAAGCATGTGTTTGGAAAAGCCCAACCATAGCGCGTCCCCAAAATAAATTACAGCAAAAAAATTTTGGAAACATTTCCCTCGGGATTAAACACATTTTAAAAATCCTTGAAAATTATGCTTTCCCCCCAAATGAAAACGTAGTTACCGGGGAAAAATTTTTTTTAAACCCCCAAAAAAGTTTTTTGTAACAAATTTCTTTTACTTGGGGAAACCCTGGGGGAATCTGGGGTACCCATTTTTCCCCCGATACCCATAAAATTTTTCTAAGGGAACCAACCCCCAAAAAAATCCTTTTTTATCTGAGGCGGGGTTTTCCAATCGTTTTTTTCCACCAGCTGTTTTCCGCGGGTAGAAAAAAAAGGTTCCCCCCTGTACTTTTTAAATTTTTTTTTTTATCTGGGAAAAAGGGCGAATGAAATTAAATCACGTTTTTTTGGGTTTTAAAACTTGGGGAAAAAATTTTTTTTTGCAAAAAGAATTTTTTTTTTTGGATCCCGTAATTTTTATAAAACCCCTAAAATGGGGGAAAATGCTCGGCGCAGAGTGTAAAAAAAGGGGGGTTTTAAAAAAACGGGCATCCACCCCCCTCCGACTATATTCTTTTTGGGACCGCCCCAGGTTAAAAAAACACATCTAAAAATAAAGAAAAATTTTTTTCTCCTTCAATGAAATTTCATTCAGGTTTTTCCCCAAAGAAAATCACTGAAGGGGTTTTTTTAAAAATTTAAAAAAACCTTTTTTACTCCCAAATTGGACAATTCAGCTCAACCCCCCCTTTAAGATTTTTTATTCACTCAGAAAAAAAAATATATTTTTTTGGGGGTTTCTCTAAAATAAAATTATATTTTTTAAAAATTTTTAAAAATTTTGATATTTTTAACGGCAAGAAATTTTTTTTGAAAAGACCCTTTTTTTTTAATTCCAAAAAAAAACCCCGAAAAAATTTTTTTAATTTTTAAATTATTTGGACAGGGGGCCCCCCCTATCTTAAAATTATTTTTGTAAATAAAATTTTTATGCAGATATGATCGATATTTTTTCCCCCTTTCTTTTTTTATATATTCCCCCCTTTTTAAAAAAAAAATACTAATTTAAAAAAAATTTTTAAAAAAACGCTTGTTTTTTAAAAATTTTTAATTTTTTTCAAATACGAAAAAAAATTTTTTGGAAAAAAAAGGGTGTCTAAAGCCCCCAAATTTTTTTATATATTTCCCCATTTAAACTGTTAAAAAAAATTTGACTAAAAAAATTTTATTTGAATATATTTTTTTCCCTTTAAAAAAAATTTTAAAAAAACCCTCCCCGGGCTTATAGATAATTAAAAGTTTTTTATCAAAGTCATGAATTTTAAAATAAAAAAATTAAAAAAATTTTTTTGCATTTAGGGGCCCCCTTTTTCCCCCCCGTTTTCCCCAAATTTTAAAAAATTTTTTTTTTTTCGTTTTCCCCCCGGGGTTGGGGTTTTAAAAAAAATTTTAAAGGGAAAAAAAATATTTCCCCTTTTTTAAAAAAATTTTTAAAATTTTTCTTTTTCCCCCTTTTAAACACTCCCCCCTTTTTTTCCCCAATTGCAAAATTTCGCATACAAGGGGAAAAAAAAGGGCCCGTTTCTTTTTCCCCAAAAAAAATTGGTTTTTTGGCTTTTTAAATACTTTCCCTTTTTGTAAACCCCCTTATAAAAAAACATAAAAAACTTTCTTTAATATTTTTAATTTTTTTAAATTTAAAAAAAAGCATTTTTTTAAATTTTTCCCCTTTTTTTTCTTTTTTTAAAATTTAAAAATTTTTAAAATTTTTAAAACCCCCCCCTTTTTAGAATAATATAATAAAAAAAAATAAAAAATTTTTTTACTTTTAAATGTGGGGTTTAAAAGGTGTAAAAAAGTCCCTTTTAAAGTGGGTTTGAATTTGTTACTGAAAATTAAAAATTTTTTGGGTTCCGGGAAAACCGTTTTTTTTTTATCTATTATAGGACTAAAAACCCCAAAAAGGGGGACAGCAAAAAAGTAACCCCAAAAATTTTTTAAAAAGGTTTTTTAAAAAACCCCCGGAAAAAAAAAGGAAAAGGGTTTTTTTGGGGGAAAAAATTACTGCTTTTTTTGTCTGGCCTTGAAATTTGGGAAAAAAAAGGGGTTTTATTTTTTTGGGGGGGCCTTTTTTTTTTAAAAAAACTTCAAAATAACGGGGCAATAAAAAAAAACCCCTTGGGGCCCCTTTTTTTAATGTAATGGATCTTTGGGGTTTTTAACCCTTTTTATAATAAAAAAAGGGTACGATCTTTTTTTTTTAATAACAAAAATTTTTTAACCCCAAAAATTTTTTTCTATTGTGTGGGGGGGGTTTTTACTCACCCGGGGAATAAGGTTTTTAAAAAACAAAATTTTAACCCCTTTTTCCCCTTTTAAAAATGTCTGAAATTTTACACTCTCACATTATTTCTGGGCACTGTAGTCCACGTCTATCTGAAGAGATTCCCTAAAAAAATTTTTTGGCGATTTT
>NW_025786377.1:0-50003 GCF_021130785.1 Homalodisca vitripennis
GAATGGACTGAATTTTAAAGGTAGGCAAACCAAGAATTTCCTTTCTCACTTCTACATTCTGATTACCATTTTAAAATATGGCCAATGATGCCTAAAACCTGTTATAAGACTAATTACTCTTAGCTTTCATTACTGACGACATGGTATACAAATGATGGGTCGTAGGAGACTTAATAGAAATGTCCAGTAAAGTATTGCGAAGAAAGAACGAGGGTTGATAACACCCGAAGTACGTAGGTTAGACTTAAATAAATGGGCTCCCACAGATGTATGTAAGAAATGTGGAAGTTATATTGGTATCCTCAATATGGATTGGGGCTTGTCTAATCATCCCCGCATATACAGACTACTGCGTAATACTGGCAACATTTTTGTTATAAGACATACTGTTGCTTTCCTCCAAGTTATTGAGCCGAAAACCGTTTCCAGCTAATGCTTACGCCTTTTGGCATTTTAACGATCATGCTGCTGAGGAACGTGGATGGGCGTTATCGCAAAGATTTTGCCCCTAATTTCTAAGATGAACACGGACATTTTTTTTGAACAAGAAATACTGCTGGCCAAGAATCTCGTTAATAGGACAGAGAGCATGAATTCCCTTTTAGGGGCAGGACTGTTCATTTCGACAGTACATACCGCCAAAAGCAAGGCCCACAAATATGGCGCTAAAGACTTTTCAACAACTTTTTCGATGGCACCAGGCAAGGGGGGTATACCTATTGTAATAAAAGTTTACATGGGTAAAGGGACCATCCAGAATGAAAAAATAAATAGAATTAGTTTCAACCTCAGTGGTCATGTGGAACTCATGGAACATAAAACTTGGATAAGGGTAGACACATCTTATATGTAGATAATTACTACAACATCAAGTACAACTTGCCAAAAATTCTTTTTTAAGCTAGAAGAACCCACCTTGGTTGCGTATACTTGTGAGAGGCAAACAGGAAAGGTATCTCCCTGCCGGATGTTATGAAGGCAACAAATAAAAAAAGGAGGAAATGGAAAGCCCCCTTGAAAATGAAGATGGTATTTGTAGTTACCAAAATGGAGAAAGGACAAGGAGGGAGAAAGTGCGAAATGTTGTCCACCAAATCCATGAAGTAGAGTACGTTTCTCACCAGGGTAAACAATAGACAATAAAAAGGCAATGAACTATTTTTAAAGCCATTAGTGATAGTTGGGGTTAGTACACAACAAGGGGAAAGATGGGGCATCGATGTGTCTGACCAACTCTTTATTAAAGCACTGGTGTGCTAGGGGGAAAGTATTGGCAAGAAGATGGGTAAGTACCATAAAGCAGCAGTAAGAAATAGGTGGTCTTGGAACCGCTGTTGTAAACGACTCTTGGCTGGCCTCACACTTGAATGCTGTTCGAAAAGGACCAAGACCCTACAGCAGGCGGACATCAGAAAAAGCAACTGACATGTCAATTGGACAACCTTCTTAAAAAGAACAATCTGGGCTGGTTTCACTTATGGGTCTAGATAATATACGACTATTCACTCCTGTAAAAGGGTACAGGGCACCATTATCTGACTATTATCTCAAAAACTTTACTTGGAGGAGGGAAAGGTGATAGACACAGGGTCTCAGAAGGGTACTGCCATAATATGTGTTACAAAAAAAGTGCTCTGTACATAGTAATGTGGACGTCGATGTGGCCAAGAAACTGGGCAAAGTGAAACACAATTTCAGTGTGAGCGGTGGGTCCTGAGAAGCCATACTTATGTAAAGAACTGTTTTCGTGAAGTTCACAAATAAACATGTTTTATTAATCAAAAGTGTCATTGTAATTTATTATTCAATATTGCATAATTTTTACATATTTTATTGTTTATTTCACAACTAAATATTTTTACAAAGGGAAATGTAAGTTTATTGAAAAAAAAAAACTGATAGTTAGGTTTTTAAATATGGTCTGATTTACTGTAAAAAATTAAAACCAAAACCATTTGTAAAATTCATTGGCTGTACCTTTATTCAATCCTTGAACAATCACCTCCGATCACGTAAAATGTGTTTCTAACCAAAGAATGTTCAATTCATTTTGTAAGTATCAAAATGATCGACTATTTAACGTAATCAAATACTGCCCCCCCCCTGCAGGCCCATTTCTGGCCGGAACACAATACCATGACACACATAGTCAATATTTGAGTTATTAATTTCCCGGCCGCTTAAAGTAAGTAGACAACAACGGGAGTCGATTTTGTAGGTAAATAGCGGAATATTCAACGATCGCTAGAAGTTCAACCAAATTGACTGCTAGACCGCAAGCACATAGTTAAAAAACACATAACCTAACATAACCACTGCTTTTTGATGTTGTCACTGGTCAGTATATGGCCGTACAGAGAAAGGTTCTTCTTACCATTATATACTGGGTTGCCTGGCCAGAATGATTGAACCTACAATGGCATTTGAGGAGAAGGTTTCAAAAATACCTTTGGCAGCTAACGGTGTTTATAAGATACCTATGTTCAATTATTACATTGATAATAATATGCAAAACTGAAGCCTAAAAAATCAAAGTTGTGGATGGAGTTTTTTTACAAAAAATATATTGAATTTTACACTTCCAAATTATAAATCAAAAATCACACTAGAAACATTGCCTCATCTAATTTTCCCCACCTCCTGAGACACTGCCCCAGTTTACTTTCACTAGTTTTTTTGGGAAAGTTGGAAACAGGAATAATACTTCAAGCAGTCCATGGCGAACAATCTAACGTCTTACCCACCACCATACCCCACACCTATTCTCCCCAGGAACCTGGATGCAGGCTCCTTGTGCAGGACAGGAAGTACACAGACGCCAGCCCAACTTCTTTTTTGTAGGCCAAAAAGGGAAACAAAAAAGGAGAAAACACCTAACTCCAGGACAACAATACCCAAAGTCCACATCTATGAGAATAAAACATTTTTTCATCAAAATATAGATAGAATGGGGAACAAAATTGACATGCTAAATCACTAGACATACACTTCAACAGTCCAGGATGTAGTTGTAACTACACTGGAACATGGCCTGTAAACAGGTACACTAATATTTAAATTGCTAAGCTAATGAAACTACACACTTGTGGACTTGCCTACAGTAGGGAAAAAACACATTAAAGGAGGTTATAGCCATATACAAACACTCTGGGTTTACCAAAGAAACCCATAGCCTGGATGTTGAAAACTTACGAGACCTGAGAAAATGGAGTTAGTGGTGAAATATCTGCAATAAAAATAAAACCTCAGTAGGAAAAAACATACATTTATGTGATCCTAGGTGTTTACACAGACCCGCCAACCAAAATGAGATCTTTAGACCAACCTTTTCCATCATTAGCTTGACAGAGGTATTGGGACAAAAATGGCATTGCACCGCCTGTCAGTGTTAACGATCATCTATTGCTGGAGTACTTTGAATATTGACTCCCTGAAAGGGACTCAAGGAGAACAAAAAGAGTGGTAACGGACAACTCCCTAAGGCATCATAACAAAGACATAAATACAAGAATGAAACTTCTCCACACCAACACGCCATAAACAGCCAACTCTGTGGCCATTTCAATAGATCGCTATCTGTTACAAAAACCTGGGAGGGACCAACAAAGTGACTGTAGATGTTTCACATACTGGACTATCCAGGATCCACACGAGGACAATATTTGTACCATCAGAGACTACCTGAACACGGTGTTCAGTCAAATCGTTCACAAAACGCATGACATCCATGGAATAAAAGGACAAACTCTATTCTTGAATTAAAAAAAATCTCCGTAGTTAAGTGCCAGAAATCTGGAAAAAAATGTCTTAAACACTGACCAATGTTGACGAAGGCATATAATAACTTCAGTAATACCATCTGTTAAGAGCTTTGGACTGTCACATGCCCATACAGAAAGTCGCAGGGCTATTACCCAGCGACGTGGTTCATCAATATAAAGATGGTTCTACAATGAAGAAACAAAGGTCCTGATAAGATGATATTTCTTAAAAGATCTCAAGAAAATTATAGATTGGACAGGAAACCAGGAAAGGACTAAAGCTGGAAGCTGCTTAGGAAAAAGAAAACCTATGACTTGAAGCTTAAACAACTTTAGAAGTGAAGCAAAGCACTGAAACACATTGCACAGGCTCAGTAACAAGAGCAAAGCAATATGGGAGTGTCATAACACGTGGAACGGAAAGCAACACATGAAAACTTTCGAGAAGTAAACTATGACATGCTTAACAAAATTGGTGGAATCAGGAGAGTGACAGATGCTTTTTTTTTTTTTTTTTTAACCCAAAAAAAAAAAACAAAAAAATTGCAAATAATATTAACTCCTTTTTTTCAAAAATTGCTGAAAGAGGGACCACTTAGGAACCAAGTGAGGGCATAACTACTCGCAAGGAGAACCTCACTGATAAATTTGCAACCCCTCTATCTATCCTTCATCCTGCAACAGCTGAAGAAATACAGACAATTATAAATTCCATTAAACCAAAATCATCAGCAGGTATTGATGACATATCTTCAAAAATCATCAAAATCTGTGGAAGAACTCTTCTGACTCCAATTTTAGCTATCTGTAACAGGTCCCTAACCAAGGCATCTTTCCCTCCAGACTTAAAATTGCTAAAATATATCCCAAACACAGACAAGGAAAGAAAGATGAACCAGCCAACTATAGACCCATCTCTCTCCTACCTACTACTTCAAAAATTATTGAGAAAATAGTTCTTGCCAGACTACTCACACACCTTCAACAAAATGGCCTCTTGACAGACAAGCAACATGGCTTTACAAAAGGGAAGTCAACAACAACTGCAATTGCTGATCTGGTAGAGTTCATAGTAGAGAACATAGAGTCCGGCAACACCATCTCCAGCGTATACTTAGACCTGAGTAAGGCATTTGATTGCCTTGGTCACGATTCTCATTTTGGCTAAATTAAAAAGCCTAGGCATTATAAAAACAGCCCTAAAATGGTTCGAAAGCTACCTGAAAGGACGGACCCAAGTAGTAGAGGTGAAGAAAAATGAACATGGGCAAACAAGTACTGTGCGATCAGATCCAATACCAACAAGAAGAGGGCGTACCACAAGGATCAGTCTTAGGGCCCAGTACTATTTATTTTATTTACAAATGACCTACCAAAGTACATGACACCATACAGTGAAACAATTATGTATGCTGTGCTCTTATTAGCCAGTAATAATAACGAACATTTGGAAATTGACACATACTATATCTGTCAACATGGCACAACAAATACTGCATGAGTAATGACCTTGTTTTTAATCAAAATAAAACTAAACAGATGTATTTTGGAAGAAATAGAAAGGACTCAACAGCAATCCCTGATCTTCAGAATGTAAAACATGCTGAAACACCTAGGTGTAACACTTGATAGTGATTTATCATGGAAAAATCATGTAGACAATCTGTGCAAAAAACTAAGCTCTGCCCATATTTGCCATAAAAAGAACCTCAGCAGTCAGTTCACCAGAAGCTTCAAAAATAGCATACCATGCCCTTTTCCAAAGCCACCTACAATATGGAATAGTTGTTTGGGGGGGAACTTCAAATGCCAACCTGCAGCGCCTACTGAAATTGCAAAAGAGGGCTCTCAGAATAATGGACTGGTCAAGGCCCAGAGAAAGTTGTAGAAATACATTCAAGGATTTGAAGATTCTTTACAGTTATTTCCATTTACATATTGGAAAACTGTTCTCTTTTGTGTTACTAGAGGACCTAACAAGGCATAGAAATCTGCATGGACACAACACAAGACATGCAGGCAACTTCCACCTTCCGGCACACAGAACAGCCACCTATGCAAAAAAAACCATCTTATGCTGGAATCAAGATATATAACACACTGCCTGAAGACTTGAAGACCAACAGCCCACAGAAACCTGAAGAAGGAACTCCGGACCTGGCTCCAGGAAAGACCCTTCTACAGCGTGGAAGAGTTCTTCAATTGGAGGGACAATGCATGAAGACCCAACTCATGAGGAAGAAGATATTTTTTTGTCTTTTAAACTTGACATGTATTCTAATCTTGATGATTATGAATAAAGAATTTCTGATTTCTGATTGCAGCTATATGAATAATCTTAACCAATTTGGACAGTTTATACAGAATAATTTTGTATAATTGCAATCATAATCAGGTGCTAGTTACTTATTGCAGTTATCACAGGTTACCTGATCATTAATAATCCTGTATTGGACACTACAAATAAGAATTGGTATCTTAATGACAAAAAAAAATTAACTAAGGAAGCAAATAAAACTGATTTAAAACCTCTGATTTAAAGCCATTAGTGTAATGACTCACCTCTTTTTTCTGCTTCTTTCAGCTCTGCTTCTTTTTCCTTCACCCTAATAACGAACATTTGTCGCATTTCGTCTTCCTTTTGCTGAAGCTCTTGCTTGTGATTGTTTCGCTTAGCTTCAAATGTTTGCTGGAAGCTAATTGGTTTATTCTCTGCATCCACATCAGTGAAACCCATCTGCACAAAGTAATAGCAATATAGCAGACTCAAATATGTAAGGCAATAACATTCCTAAGATTAGAATATTTGAGCAGCCAAATTAATCTTTAATGATATATTAACTATCACAAAACATTTTCAATACCTTATAAATACATATTACACCGAATAGAAGATCATAAAATTAGATAGGTGTGTGAGATCAAGGATAGAGATGACAGATGGTAGGATTATCATATCCAAAGTGTAATACAACAAATCCTATAAAATATGGTTCAAACGTCTATGTTAACAAAAACCACATTACTAAAAAAAATATATTACCTTTAATAATTTCAAAATTTCGGCCATTAAAACGTTTAAACTTTGAATATCTTGTAAATCAGCAGTTTTGCTAAAGAATGACAAAAATAACATTTTTTTAGTGGATATTATCACAAAAATTAATGACTCCATTATTATTGAAATTTAATAATAAATAACTGACTTAAACCAGATTTTACTGTGATAAGACACTGCCTAAACTGAGGTTCTCAGCGAATAGCCCAATAGGGAAATAGCTGTTTACAAATTGTACAAACAGGAGTTCCAGAATATCTTGAATATCTGATGCAAAAAAATTTAATTATATGTTTTAAGTCTACCTAAGGATAGTGTAAAGTCAAATATTTGATGATGAATTTATTTTAAGATCTGTTGTTCTTTATTACTACTATTGCTAGGTTATTATGTACACTAGTTGTTTATGATTGATTGTTATGTTATGAAATAGGCAATCATTGTTGTTCAAGTGATATATGTGAACTATTGGATGATGAAAAATATTAGTTCTGATTATGACAGTGACATATCAACAAAATGAAGTGTATGATGATATTTCTTTGTCATATTTGTTGTCAGGTAGACTATATGATTATGGGTGAAATGTGAGTTTGGTTATGAACAAATCGGTAGTGACAGTGACAACAATTCATCATTATATAAATTTATTATTAATTGTTTTTTAATATTGCAGGTTAAGTCTAAGAAAGGGCTATGCAGCCATAACTTTGCCTATTATTACATAAGAATTTTTCATTTTTTTCATTATCTGGTATTCCTCTTGCCCAAAGAATTCATCAAACATCAATATGGATGCAATACTGCCAAAAAAAGAAGTATTACATACATTATATTTTAAATCAAAAACTTTTTTGTACATTTGCAGTACTTTACTATCCAGTCTTGTGAAAATTACATGGAGTGAAACTTAACAAACCAAAAATTTAAAATTTCACATTTTAAAATTTTATGTATAAATAAAAAAAAATAAATCTAGTAAGTGCATATTTTTTATTATTTCGCATTTTTCTCTGATTTCTAACAAAAAATACCTGATATATAACACTTATTACTTAAAATGTAGCATATACTTTTTAATATCTGAAAAATATGCTGTGCAAAGACAAAAACCAGTGCATCATTATAGGAGTTTCTTATTATCAGTCAGAGGGTTAAGAATGCTACTGATTAATGCTTTTGATTACTGAAAACTTTAGAACAACTATAACAGTCATACTAAGCACTAAATATGACTAGTTACATGTTCAGTTTTAATATGGAGGGACAGGATATCACTTGTACTGCAACAGGACATCCTCCTCAGATTTAATTACCTGCTCCAGCCTCTTCTTTCTGTAGAGCTCGTAATGCTTGATGTGGGTTTTCTCCCTCATGTCTTCCATGTTGGTACGGATCAAACATCTCTCGCAGCTTTACAAAATCACAATGAGATTCATTCTCCACTGAAAAAATGCAGGAACATTGTTGATTATACACTATCTATTTGCTCATAACTATTGTTTTGAATGTGTAATTATTGTACTAATTTAGTTGGAAACTAAACTGCTATTTTACAATAAACAAACAGCTCAATTTGTCAAACCACATAACTCGAGGAACAGTCTTTTAAATTTAGAAGTAGAGGACTTGGGTTATTCAGAATTGATAGTGAAAAGAAGTAGTAATACAAAATTTTTATGGAGGACGTAAAAAGTGTTTCCAAACTGAGAGCCTGCTGCGATTTGTGAACACATTAGAGCTAGATGGGGTTAATGGTGGGGTTTGTAGATTCACAAAAAAAGCGCCATGCATACAGTGTTAGTTTGTAGGTTAATGTTTTGAGCATAGTGCATGTGTTTCTCTTACTGTTATTTTGTTTTGCCTGTGAAGTCGTTATATAAAATTTTTAAAAAGTGTGTTTAAAATTGTTTTTTGTTTTAGAAAATCAGCGACAAAATTTTGATATTTAGAATATTTTTGTCTTAGCCTATCGCATATACGTTTAATACACTATTCAAATAAAACACGTATTTGTATATATTAACGTGAGTGAATGAATATACTACTGCTAAATTAGTTACATCGTATTTTTTGAAGAGATTAATAATGGATTACACAACTAGAAGAGTGCAATTTATGCTTACGTTAGAACAATTGTTTTGTGCAACTAGATGAACATTTATACAATGTATTTTGTTTATTGAATATACTTAATGTAATTATTTAAGCAAGCAGTTTAGTAAATTTGTAAATATATTTCATAAACGTAACCAAGTAGCAATAATTTAGCAATTTAAACAAAAATTATAATTTAGTATAAATAGTTGAAACTGGATGGAATGCAGTTAACTCAGGGACACTGTAACCACTGCTACTGAAAAAAGCTATACGAATTCTTGCTGAGCTCGGACCTCAAGAAAAGCTGCAGACAAGCTTTTTAAAACTCTAGGAATCTTAACAGTCACATCATTATACATTTTACACATTATCTTATACGTTGACAAGCTAAAATCTTACAGACCAATGAAGACTACCACAAATATAACACAAGAAACTCCAAAAACTATGTCCTGCCAAATACATCGCACAACCCTGTATGGAAAAGTCCAAGCTACAATGGCCGTAAACTGTGGAAACATTCTTCCAACACCAATAAAGCAACTCAAAGGAGCAGCTCTCAAGAAGCGACTCCATGACTTTCTTGTGAGCAGGCCAACCTACACGCTGGAAGAATTCATAACTGCAAGAAGAAGATGACCTGAGGCGCAGCCATGTTCATTGACACTGATAACATAATATTTGTTGTACTTGTATTTCATGACCCTATTTCTGTTCTTAATGAACACGTAATAAAGAAATTTGTCTATTGTCTATTGTCTATTGTCTTACTGTTGATTTAAAGATCCTGCCCTAGCTTTTATTTGGGATTGATTGGTCATAATTTAAATTTTGTTCACTTCATAGTATATCACAAATTAAGCATGCATCCAAAACTAAACAGATTCATAAGAAAGCTTCAAGATTTTAGAAAAATTTTAAGGATGTAATTATAATGTCATCTGCCAAAAAATTCATAACACCTTATTAAGAGCTTACTTTTTGTTAATCCAATAAATAGTTGAATTGGAAAAAAGAACAAAACAAATCAATGTATGTTATTTGGTAACAGTATATTTATTTCATTTTGAATCTTCAGGTTATATAACTAAAACAAATTTTAAATTAAAACTGTGTCATCGCAATAAGTATACTTATATAGTTATGGGAAAAGATGTACCTTGAACTGTGCCCCAAGGGTATTGTCGGGGCTCGCACCATCTTGTTGCTGACTCGCACAAAATCAGTGCTGCCAACAACAGCGAATGGGGCATGAGAGTTCATGGTGCTGTTGGCTTCTGAGGACCGATTCATCGTCTGTGGGGAATTGGTAGATCTCCACTCCATTGGCGTTCAACTCGGAGATTATTTTTGACTAAAAACAGTTTAAAGTAGGATAATATAGTTATGGTGGAAAATATTTAAATCCAATGTATTAGATAAATAAAATCTACTGTAAAATACACAAATCTAACCGAATTCCACAAAATAAAAATTATTAACGGGCTGTGCCAAGTTGAAAATGTCTTTGGATATTCTGGTGAGTAGTAATAAACATATCCTTGCAAACATATGAAAGAATGAGTTTTACAACTACGCTCAGCCATATTCAATGATCATATTTTTGTTCATTAAATTAAGTTTCATATCAGAATTCTATTTTTAACATAGCCTTTTAATACTATTATTATTATTATTTGTGATGAATCTTGGTTTAAATTCGTTCAAATTCATTTTAAACTCATTATACCATTGAAAACATTTTTTTTTAAATAATGGATATTTTTAAATAATAAGACATTGTTGAACTCAAAGGATACCTAAGATATATCAGAGAGAATTTGTTTAAAAGGATGTAACTGGCGTCCTGGGGAATTGTGAGATGACAACAGATAAGTGTTTAAGACATCAAAGAGTAATACAGAATTCATTTTGAAATTAAAAAACGTAAAACATGCAATATACCTAACTGCACCACTGGTATAATGTTTTTGTTTTCATAGACAAAATGTACTATTTCAGATTTAACTTCAACTGGATTACTGATCGAACAATACTATGAATATGTACAGTTTTTATAACGGTTCTAGGTTTTACTAAGATCCGATATAAAAAATTTAAACTTAGTAAAATAACAAGTATTAAATTTGGGGAGAGCAGATAGCCGAGCGGTCTAAGACATCACACTTTGGATCTGAATTAAAATTTCTGTTCTTTGGATAGTTACATGTTCAAATTTCTATCTTATGATTGTAGAAATTTTTATCATTACTATCGACCTAGTACTGTATTGACTATTCTCCTTATTTCTGTTGGATAAGACGATCCTTGCACATGCCACTGTCCCAAAACGGTAGGCAAAATTATGTATACAATATATATACTAAAATAATTTGTTAAAATTCCAAATAAATTTAGATATATAAACACTTAAAGCGTGGCATAATTTTAATTTATCTTATTTTAATTTATTGACCGATGGAGAGTTCCATACGGGCCCTGGCCTGGCGATGTGCAGTGGTTACTTGTCATTTGGAGGAGTGGGGGGTAACGCTTCCTCAGTCTGTATCGCGGAGCTGTGTGGTGAGGACCTCGCGCATGCTTGTTCAACACTCTTCTTGCCTCTGTGATACTTGCACTGTTTTGCGCTGTTACTATTTACAGGGATTTCCGTGTGATATTTCTGAAATGGCCGGTTGTAAACTTCATGAAAAAAGTTGGAAGTGGCAAAGTATATCACAGCCACGCTTGAGAAATCGTGTAGCAAACGTTTTCAGAATACATGAAACATGAGAAAAAGAAAGTGGCGCCGCAATAAACATAAACAATGTTCTAGTCCGTGTAAAAGCTGCAACTGGCGTGCCATTGACAACTATAAAAAAATAGTTTCTGAGAGGAAAAAAGTAATTCAAGACAATGCAGAATTCAGCACTCTGAAAAAGAATCGAAATCGTACTAAACCTAAAACCGATCTAGACAATTTCAATATAGGTGTTATTAGGGACTATAAATGAATTTCACCGAATTCATGGCGAAAGACCAACAAATAAAATCTCTGCTATCTGTTCTGAAAAGTTCAAATTAATTTTAAAGGTAGTTCTTTCTCTCTTCGATGCATTTTAAAGAAAATGAATTTTGATGGAAGTCAGACTACTAATGACAAAAAAGTATTGGTAGGAATAATATAAAATTTCAATTGTATACATTAACGTTTAAATTCAGATAGAAATATTTTAATTGTTGCTATTGGAAATATGTTAACTATACTTCCAATGTTAAATTTGTCTAACATGTGTTTAAATAATCGTACACAGCACGCAGATCCACTCACTGACAATTAGTGACAGGGCAAGCTTTGTGGCACAGCAGCAGTCAGCCCCTCCCCTCTTACGACGGCTTCTCCCACTCTGTACCACACCACTTCCCCTGTCGCGCTTCTCAGGCCGTATGGAAATCTTCGATTACTTTACATGTCACCAAAAGTGTCTTGATTATGTAGGGAATGCGTTAATGGAATTTATTTATGACCATCAGGAAGCTAATTGGAATACGTGAACATCAATAATAAATCAATAGCGAGTACTATATTTTATCTTATTAAAAAAGACGTGGTTTTATTTATTATTTCTTTCAAGTAACAGAAAATACATTAACACATTGGCAAAAGTACAATATTTATAAAATTTTGAAATGCACACCATTTATATTTAGGTTAAACCTTTTTAGGCAACTTAAGGGTCTGAAAGAGCTTTAAAAACGGAATTATGGTGAATTTTTTGTGACAATATACAGTACCTTAAGACAGTTTTTAAAACTGTTTTAATGCACCCCTTATATTTTGCCTAATTCTGTCCACCCCTCCCATTGGCCACTGGTGTGTGCAGGAATCAAATGAAATATAATAAGGGGGAGAGTTGGTACAGTATAAGATCAGAGAGAGATTTGAACCTGTGTTTTAACTCAGATAAAAAGTCAAACATGTCCAGCTAACTGACCATATATGAGAGATCATACATATAACCACTACTACAACCATGAGGCTATTGGGCTCTCCCACTAAAGTTACCATTATTACTTTATACTCAATGTTTTGGGTTCCATGTGGCCATGTTTTCATGATCAATTACAACCACTACATAACAGTTAGATAACAAAAGCATACCTTGAATTTAGACAGTTCAGTTTTGGAAATGGTGTCTGCCTTTGCTATGATGGAATGATGTTCACTTTGGTGTCCAACTTCTTCATACAAAACCAAATCAATTGATTTAAGCCTGTAACAAAAATTACCAGTGTCAAATAGTGTGTGGTACTGCTGATGCAGTTAATTTAATCAAATATATTTTTCAAGCAGATTAAGACATTAAGTGCTTAGAGCTTAAACATCACTAGGAGTACAGTAAATTTTCTTGATGTCACATCTGAAAAGTATAACACATGTTTTTTTTAATATCAGATTTTAAGTTACCTACTATATCACAGAGACTGTATTTGTTGTTAATAATAATAATTATTATATCTGATATTACTAATAAATTATGATATTGACTTCATACTTATGTCACATTCTTTACACTCTTTTATAAATTGCTTTTATTATGTACAAATATCTGTGTGATTTAAATAAGTTGTTGTACATGGTATTTTCTGCAACATATCTTTTGTGATCTATGTTATAAATATCTATTAATGTTTTGAGCATGTTTTATATATTTACATTTAGAGAATAGACATTATTTTATTATTAATTCACATAGAATTTAGCCAAGCCTAATTTTCTTAACCACTTATATATAAAAAAACTGTTACTTAAGCCATGTTGTCATCAACCCTATTTATCAGAGTGAGAAGGATTAAATGTAAACCGGAAAATTATTTCAGAAAAAGCAAAAAATTAATACAATACATTTATAAAATCTTAGATTCTGTTATTCTGTATGTGCATTAAGTATCCTTAGAAGTACAATCACTTAAACAGTTTTTGTTTTGGAAAAATAATACAGCTAAATCCAACTAATCTTAGTAGGATTTAACTTTCTTCCTTATTATATATTTATATATTTCCGGATACTGAGATAATAAACACTAAAACATTATTAACACCAAATTTTAAAGGGAAATTAAAAGAAAAATCTGCATATTTCTTTTTAAACTACACAACCAGTTTTATATTTTGATGGTCTCTTCCAACCAACTCGTTACCCGTGTCCTGTAGGGCAGATTGAAGTAGAGACAGGACGTGGATTCGAGTTGTCGTGGCCGTAAAGTGTTTGAGGTGACGTTTGATCTTGAGTTCCTCCTGCATAGATAAGCCTCGAAGCTGGGTGGAGGTGTCTATATTACTCTACGTACCAGACTTGAATATCTGTGCCTGTTTGTCTGATCTGATCTCCGTTAGCCGACTGTGTCCACGATTGTAAGCTAGGACAAACAGACAAGGGGGTTTCATTATTTAAACTAAAATATTTATATATGTAGTAGTGTTGTGCGTAGATATGGGGCTCCTATAGTGGTAAGTTGGGTTAATTCATGCTCGCGCAGAAGATTGAGGTGAGAGATCCAGGTTTGGATTAAAACCAGGCGTTTTAAATATAAATAACTATATTTTTGTACACGTATTTTGTAGTATAAATTCGTTTTACAAATTTAAATGTTTGGTGTTAAACATGTTATACAGTGAAAAACATAGGTGATGAATCTCAAGTAGAAGTGACGACCAAAAGTTGATCAAAATGACCAGTACTTAAAAAAAGCGTTTAAAAATTACACTTATAATATTTTATTTTTAGGTGATAACTTAATAAAACATAAAAGATTATGATATTCAAAATAAAGAGTTCTTTTAGTTTACTGGTTTCATTGAATTGTGGGGGGGAAATATTTTTGAAGAACTTATTGTTACTATTATTGAGAGTTGAACCCTGACACAATTTCAAGGCCTTTTGTTTGTTGTTTTTCTTCAGTTATTGTTACACATTTTTTTAACAAAACAAAAATTATAAAAATTGGTTGATATAAATAAACAAAGTTCTGACATTTCTTTATAAACTGTGTACAAATTTCTAAAAATATATGGCATTTGTATGCGTGCTCTAAGGGTTTTTAAATAGTCATTTGACAGGCTATTTTGGTTTTCATATAGTAAATTTAACATTAAAAAATTATAACACCCATATTTTTATTGTGACATAAACGGTCATTCCCACAAAAATAATTATTTATATATTTGTTATGTTATAATGTCCAAATCCCAGTCCATATTTGGCTCCATATTAGGTGAACCAAATCTAAACTCTTCATAAATTATGTAAACAATATCAAAAGAAGATAAATTGATATAAGATTAGTTTGTTATATAAAAAACTACTTATTTAAGGTTTTTTTTTTTGAGGGGGAGGCAGGGGAACCTGCTTTTGCGCACACAGGTGGCCCAGCCTGTAGTGTGGAAACTCCTACTTACTACGGTAGAATACACACTAAAATTTACCTCCTACTACTCGAGAGCCTGGAAACCGCTTCTCGCTTTTAAACTTCGGGCATGAGCCTAATTTTGGCTTATGGCCCGGAGGGCTCGCACCTATCTAGCCGTGCGGATCATTGGTGCTGGCACACATTCCGGGTCCAGATCACTCTTATTTTTGGTGCGTATGTAGAGTATACATGTGTGGCAAAGCTGGGTACCAGCCAGCACCAGTAGTCCTCGCCCTCTATACAGTGCCGGGTCACAGGACTGTGTCCACCGAAATCAATTGATCCGAAAGTGTTTGAGTCACTTCAAGGTGGCCCTTTCCCAACTGCGCGGGCAACACCTGAGCAATAAATTGCAGTAAGCCTGTGCACCATCAAAAACTATTGTGTGGTAGGTAATCCCACTCCGCCATGCTGACGTTGCTTAACCACGGTTTTGGACTTGTTTGATAGGAGGTCTGGCTAGGTCCAAAACGTCCATTGGGTGTCTTGTGGACAAGTGTTTTGCCTTGCTGGTACGTACGTTCGAGAGCACTCTCTCAGTCCTTGCAGTGGTCCTTTGGCTGAGTTTCGGCGCTCTGTCGAGTCTGATAAATGTTGCCTTCCTCTCCCCTGCCATAAAGGAGGACAGGGGATGACTACAGTAATAACCAGGACACCAGGTTCAGGGATCACAGTACGGTAGGCGGAACACGCCCGGCAGTGCGGCTTGACGCTGTACCTGGGCGATCCGTATCCGAGTAAAAATTCAATATTTAATGCGTCCTTGCCCTCACCTCAAGCCCATAAAAGGAGCACGGGACTGGACTGTAGACATTAACAGGTTTTTCCTGCCTGGACTTAGGGGGCGACCGCCGAAAATTGGGCATGAGCCTGCTACGATGAGAGTACCACATCTAAGAGGCTTGTCGCGCTATACGGAAAATCTGGTTCCCTTCAAGTCAGCTTTATTGTCCACCAAGACGCCAAGGTATTTTGCGGCTCGGGTGTGTCTAGGACCATTACATCTCCCACTCTTAATGGGACGACGTATCTGTCGATTAATTTCTTAGTCAAAAATCACAGGATCTTGTTTTGAGCTCAAAGCTGACGCGATATACAGGCCGTGATTTTCCAATCATCGTGTGTAGAACGATCGCATTGACCCTGGATCATTTAAGCTTGGCCATTTCCACGTTGCGTGCTAACAATTTAGGGCTGCGATGTCATCGGTATACCCAACTAAAAACATTTTCTCCCGGATCTCGGACAAGGAGGCTGGTCGTAAGCAAGTGTCCAGAAATCCGTGCCTTGATGGAATCTTGTGCCGGCACCGGGGAAGTGACAGCAATTGCGCACGGTCCATCTTTCGTCTCGTAAAATGAGAGTCTGCATCGGAGGTTAGTCTTCTATCAACATCGCAGTTATGCTGGGATGCGAAAGGTGTTATGCAAACGGCAGCAGATTCAATTTCTCTCGCCGCATTAAAAGGGGCGTTCATGATATCATTTAAATATTAATAATGAATGCCTCTCAGTTGATCTCTAAGTTAATTACAACTGCTTTAGTCATCATGATCAACATACCAATAACCAAAAATATACACAATTATGTTGTACACCATTTCTTCAATATCTACTTCTGCAAGTTTTAGTTCATTTTAAACATCCAAATTAATTTACATTTTGAAGACTAAAAGTCAAATGTCAGGTTTTACATGAGTGTTTATTTAGGATAGAAAGAGCAGGCTTCCCTTTACCAAACAATTCCTCTTCTTGTTCATAAGATACATTTTAAAAAAAAAACAAAACTGGGATGTTTCATGCCCACTGGGCATTTTAGAAAACCACAGAGAGACTGTATATTTGTGTGCCCTGATCTTGCTCATGTTTGCATCCCAACTGCATGACAACTTACTGGGAATTGTTTGTCATGCCTCTACTTGAACCATGTTTAAAAAAAATTCCCTGAACTTTGATTTTATATTTGTTAATATTTTCAAAATAAATTCATTTTTGTCCCTTGACTACAAAAAACCCCACGTTGTAATAATATTTTTCATACTCAAATAACTTCAAAACTGTCACACTTAATACTCTAATTTTTGTTTGTTTGTTTTTTTTTTTTTAAATAATAACCAAAGTAGTTATCATTTTTATTTATATCTCTCTTAATTCAAAGTTTTTGCAATCTACTTACTAACCCCCCAGATGAAATTGTCCATATCCTGAAATAAATATTAAATAATGTGTATAATGTAATACACTTTAAATAGTTGACTTGTGCCAGATTAAAGGTACAAATAGTAGACTTTATTAAATTGATTAAGGATTGAGTTATTTAAGTTTATATATGACAAAAACATAAGTAATGTGTTAACCCTTTTACGGCAAGCCACTTCTTTTTATTTTGTACCAGCCAAGATTGCCAAGGAGGAAAATCGCTGTCATGCAGTCATTAACAAAAAATGCTGTATCTTTTTTATTTATATTTTAGATTTGCAAAAATTTTTTTTTCCCAAACTCAACCCCCTTTAAAATTTTCGGGACATTTGGGTACACTGCGGTTTTTTCACACGAAAACACTTTTTCTTATACCTCTGTTCTTTCCCTTATTTTTAAAAAAAACCCAAAACAAAATTAAGAAAAAACAAATAAAAAAGTCACAAAACCTAAACCTAATTTCTACTATTTACAATATTTAAAATTTTCCTTTTTAAAAATTTTTTACACCGTGCTGCCAAAGCGGGTGGCAAAAAAACCCCCTCTTGTGCATCCCCACAAAAAACCCCCCTTGATTTTTTTTTTTGACCCACCACTGCTGTCTTTTTTTTGCTACAAACAAGCCCCTTTTTCCTTTTTTTCCTGGAAATTTTCCCCACCCAAAAATTTTTTTTGGGGGCCCATCTCCCCCCCCAAAAACATTTGCTGTTAACGTAATGGAAACTTTTTAACATTTTTTGCTTTTACCACCCCGCCCCAATTTTAAATTAAGAAAAAAAAAAATTCCCGTCTCGATTTCTTTCCAGTCGTTATGTTTGTAAATATATAGGGCATTTGGGGTAATCCAAAAAAAATGTTGAACACTACTTCTTCCAAAACTTAACGGTATGTTTTTCAAAAAAGTAAAATACAAATTTGATCTGCCCGTGTCAAATTCCTCCCATGAACTTTTTATAAGAGTTAAAATTTTCTGGCCCCGATTGAAACTGTTTAAATTTTTTTGGGGCGTACTTTCTTTTTTTGAATGGACAGTGCGAAGATTTGTAGAAAGCAGATAACCTTTTTTTTTGAATGTTTTTTCCCCTTGTACCCAAAAAAAAACCTTTTTGCCTTTTTGGGGGTCTTTTTCCTCCAAATTTTTTAAAATTTTTTCCTTCAATGAGTTGGATACCTTTTTCTGTTTCTCCTCATTTTCCCTTTACAAAGGGGTATCTTTACTGTATAAAAATTTTGGCCCAAAAGGAAAATCCAAAAAAAATTGTCGACAAAGAGTGACCCTTTTTTGTTAAAACTGCCCAAATTTCAAAAAAGTTTTTTGAAACATTGAATGCAAAGGCCTACCTTTTTTCCATCATTTTTTTAAAACCCTTTTTGTACATAAAAACCCAGACAATATTTACAACTGAGTAAAAAAATCATCCACATTTTAAAACCCCCCATTTTGGTGGGGTTTTGGGGGCGATACTGTAATAATTGTGACCGGCATTTAGTTTACAAGATTTTCATCATAAATTTCTTTAGGGGTTTAAATAGTATTTTCAAAAAAAGTTTTTCCCCCGTGTTCTACTAGGGGGTTGAATTTGGAGGGGGTCATAATCTGGTTGGCCAGGGTTGAGGTGGGTGCTATTATCGACTATATGAAAAAATTGAAATTTTAAAAGGGCCCCAAAAACGTTTATTTAAAAAACCAATTTGCCGAACCAAGGCCCAAATTTGGGAGTTAAAGGGGTCCAAAGCTAGCTATTGTTGTTTTCCTGATTACCCCCATTTTCAGGTTTAAAAGCAAGGGAACCCCCTTTAATTTCGCAAAGGGGGGTTTTTTTTTTCCCCACTGATTACTCGAGATGGGGGGAAAAAAGTGTTCGAGGGCCCTCATGAAACGGGGGGGGATTTGATTTTTCTAAGAAAAAGGGGGTTTTTCGCAAGGTTGTAGGGAAAAAAAAGAAAAAATAATTTTTGGTTAAAAAAGGGGGGGCCTTTCTAGGACCTGGTTGCTCAGTAAAATAAAAATTTTTGTTTATGTGGGGCCCATTTGTTTCAAAAAACTGGGGCCCAAAACTAAAACACTTAGAGCTTTTTCCCTTTTTTAAGTTTAATGGGGGGGGGGGGCCCGGGAAACTATCACGGGGAAAAAAAAACCCCTTTTTTTTTATGTAACACTAGGAAAAGCCTTTTTGGGTTTTTTCCTTCTAGGCCCCCCTGGCCACCAGTGGAAAAAAAGGGGTAAACTTACTTGCCACACCTCCTAAAAAAACCCCAAATTAACTCCCATTATTGAGGGGTAAGATAAAGTCAATCGTCTTTCAGTGTCTCCACTCATTTTTGATTTCAAAACTAGCCCAACACTAAAAAAAAATTTTCTTCTCGGTTTGAATCTGAAAAAATTTCCCTAAGGGGAAATCGCACTCAGTTCGCTTGCACTTGTACCCCCACCACAAAAAAAATTTTTTTAATTTAAAATTTTCCCCCTCACCACAGGAGAGTTAAACTAACTCTTTTACTCATTTTATTTTTAATCAAAAAGTAACCTTAAAAAAACTTTCGATAACATTGTAAACAACAAAAAAAACCGAACAAAGTTTTTCAGTAAAAAAACCCCCCGATAAAGGGGGTTTTTGGGGAAACTGCCCTAGGAGTTCAAAAATTCTAGTAAAAAGACAACGAAAATAAAAAACCAAAGTTCTTCAAAGGCTTCTTTCAATATCCTTTTCTCCTAAACAACCAAATAAGGAATATTTCGGCAAATTTTAAATAACAGGGAGCCAGTAACAATAAAAAATACCAACCGGGCCCCATATCGACGATTGTCGGACTCGGCAGAAAAAGGGGGAAGTATGAAACAACAGCTTTTAAAGGAGCTCGTTTGTAATGAATTTTTAAAAAAAACAATTTTTTTAAAAGAAAAATGTGTTCAATTTAATTCTAGTGATAACCCAAAACAAAAATGAACTACACCCCTCCCCATGCAAAACATTTCCAATTTTTAATTTTAATAGAAAGTGAAGAGATTTTACTATCCCTTTTTAATCAACTTTCTCTCCTGGGATTCATAGGTGGGGGTTTAGCTTAAATTTTTGCAGAGGGTGTTTGGGGGTAGGGGTGGGGATCAAAGGGTTTGGGGTTGGGAAAAAAGAAACCCCCAGCGTGGATTTTTCCCCCAAACCCGTCTAAACCCACAAAACCCAAAGTAAAAAAAGTTTAAAAAAATAGAATGGGGATTTAAATTGGTATTGAAAGAGATTCATCAGGGTGGCTTGTCTAAAAAGTGCTCACCCCACAAACCCCAAAAATAAAAAAAAATTTTTAAAAAACTAGAGATGGATCGAATTGGTGGGGATGGGGAGTCCCCCATCGGAATTTTTTCCCAGACCTTCCCCCTCCCAAAAGGGAAATTTTAAAAAAATTTAAAATGGCAAATTTAAATTGGGTTAACAAAGAATAAACAGCGGGGGCCGAAAGTAAAAAAAAAAAAATTTTAAAAAAAACAAAAAATTTTTAAAAAAAGCCTTAAATGTACGAAAAATCAATTTTAATTGCATAGTTTAGGGAAATTTTTATTTTTTGTGTAAAAATCAAAATATTGTAAACTACATTTTACGAAGGGGAAAAAAAATTTTTTTTGAAAATTGGGGAAGTTCCTCCCCGGGGGAAAAAAATATTTTTTTTCAAGTTTTAAATTTTTAGAGTTTTGCAAAGTTAAATTATACCCCTTTCCGACACCTGAAAACGGGTTTTCCACACGCCCGTCAATTCATTAAAAGTTTATTGAATTTTTGGGGAAATTTAAAAAAAAAGTTTGGTTAATTTGTTTGGCGAAATGTTGGTTTAAAAATAAAAAAATGAAGAACAAGTTTTATTTAAAAAACTGTGATTTCTCTTTGTAAAAAAAGATTTGTGCAAAAAATGTAAAAATTTAAAAATAAATGTAGTTTTGGGATAAAAAACCCTTTTTTTTTCTCGATGAGTTTCCCCTTTTTTTTCCCCCCTTTGGGCTCTTTGACTCAAAAAACCAATCAGACAAGGATTTTAAAAACATCTCACTTTTTAAAAGGGGGTCTTTTAACTTTTTTTTTTCTATAAGAACTAATAATATTTTCCCTTAAAATTTAAAAAAACCCTTTAAAAAATTTTTTGATATGCTACAGAATTATGATCACCCCCCCTAAAAATTTTTTTTTTTTTGGGGGTGAAATGCCTTTTTTCCTGCTTTTTGGTTTTTTTAAAATTCCCCCCCCTGAAAACTATAAAAAAAGGGGTTTTTTTAAAAACGAAATACCAAATTTTTGTGATAAAAGTTCAAGGGGACATAAAAAATTGTAAAAACTATAAAGTAATTTTTTGTTTTCCCAACCAAAAAAGGAAAAATGGGCCAAAAAACAATTTAAAAAAAGAAGGTCATTAAATAAAAAAACCGAAAAAAAATTTCCCTTTTTGCTAAAAAAAAAACGGCTGAAAAAAACCCCCCCCAAACTTTAAAAACATTTTGGGGGACAAAAAGTTCCCAAATTTTTGGGCAATGACTCTGACCCCCCCAAACTTTTTTAATTTTTGAAAAAATACCTCAAATTTATCAGTTAAAAAACCCGTTTGGGAAATTTTTCCCCGGGGGATGAGAAAACCGTCCAAATTTTTTTTAGTTGTGGAAGATGACAAGGTTGAAAAAAACCACAAAAGAATTTTAAAAAATTTTTAGGAGAAGTTATAAAATTAAAATATTATAAAGGGGGTTTTAAAACATTTAATTCCGAAAAAAAGTCTTTGATCCAAAAAAATTTTGGGATTTCATTTTCTCGAATGGGGGAAAAAACTTTTAATCCGGGAAATAGGATATCTCGTTGACTGAAATTTTAAAAAAATAAAGGCTTTTTTTGGGAAAATTTTTCCATAAAATTATTCAAACAAGCGGGCAGTAAAGAAAAACCTGTGCGAGAGGGGGGGCCCAAAAACAACTCACGGACACTCACAAAAAACCCCCCTTTTCAAACAGTAAATATTTAAAAAAAATTTGAAAATTCAAAAAAAAGGGAACTTTTTTGAAAAAAATTTTGAAAAGGGGTGTGGGGACACATAAACCAAAACAATGACCAGAGTCAAAAGACAGACCCTGAGTGAAAGTAATACTTCTTCCACCACAAAAAAACCCTACCATCTGGGGGGAAAAGCTTTTTAAACAGAAATTCTGGAATTTTCCCCGGGGGCCCAAATTTTAAAATTACGTTTTTTTTTAAAGGGCCAAAGGACCCCAAAAACCCATTTCCCGGAAATTTTCAAAAAATGAGATAAGCCCCTGGCTTTCGAATGAAAAAAACCGGGAAAAGACTTAAAAAAAAGGCTTTTTTTTTGTCCATGGACTTTTGGGGCATCCCCCGGGGGCACAGCTGACTAAAGAAAAACTTTATAAACGGGGGGGGGAGATCCTTTCACTTTAATGATTTTTCCCCAAAAACAGACTGTATCTTTTGGAACCCCCTTTAAAAAAAAGTTTAAAGGGGGTTTTTCATTTTCAATCCAATAAAAAACATAAAAAATCAGGTGCGTATGGGGGTTCAGAAACCCAAAACCCAAAGAATTTTACCCCCAAGGGGGAAATTTTTTTAATTAACAGAAAAAAAGGGTATGTTAATTTTTTCCTTACTATGTTAAAAAAAAACCAAAAAATTTTGGACTTGGGAAAATTTAATAAACCATTTTATGGCATAAAAATTTTTTCTTGTTTTTTATTGAATGACCCTTTCACCATATTTTAAAAATTTTAATTGAATAAAACTTTCAATATATCTCTTTCTCTTTTAAAATTATTTAGTGTAAAAACTAGAATCAAACAAAAAATAAATTTTATCCATTATTACATCCCTTGGGGTTAAAAATTTTTTAAAAAATTTTTAAACCCGTTTTTGGATTAAAGGGTCTTTTACTCAAATAATAGTAGAAATTTTTTGGTTTCCCTTTCAATGAGAGGGGGCATCAGAAAAAAAATTTTTTAATTTTTTGGGAAAGGGTGATTTTTTTCTTTTAAATTTTTGGGGTAAAATGGGGGGGAAAATTTTTGATGCTCATTATTCCCAGGAAAAAGCCACAATATGTTGCGAAGGGTTTTGCTAAAATTTCCCCCGGGAACATTTCAAGTCTTAGCTTTCCTTTATTCTTGAGTGTCCTTGGTCAGACAAACAATCATACAAAAAAATATTTTTTAATTCCCCCAAACAAAAAAAAGGAAAAAATTTGCCACCTACTGAAGATAGGCTTCAAGACACTAATAGAATCCCAAATGAAAAATCCACGGGTTTAAGAACCTTCTTGTCTTGAAAAAATGAAGTTCTAGCAAAATTTAAATCTACAGATAACTTTTTTTCCCCAAAAAATCTTGCCACCCTATACACCACATTCCTTTTTAAAAATTTTTTTTTCTAGCATTTTGAAATTAAAAAAACCCCCTTTTTAAACACAATTATGTATTTAGGTAGGTTGGGGGGCAATGTCAAAATGTGATAAAATTTTGGGGTACTGTTTTTTAAAAACCCTTTGGGGGACTTTTTTTTTGGGGCCGCGCGGGGCCCAAAATTTTAATTTTAAAGGGGAAACGGCCGAAAAAACAAAAGGGTGTCCCACATCGAAACACCGCTATTAAATTTTAAAGTTTTTCATTTAAAGGGGTTTTCGTTCAGAGGAAAAAAGGGGCCTACGGGGAAAACCGGATGTGGGAACAAAAAAACCCCGCGAGCAAGGTTCCGGGGGGGCGGGATGTTTGTTGAACTAGCCCAAAAATAAAGCCTGGGGGAAGCGATTTAAAACCCTCCGGGTTTTTGTCTAAAAAAAAAATCTCCAACTTTTAAATTCCTCAAAAAAGTTGTGCACCCCCTCAAAAGTATAAAAAAAACAACTGGGGAAAAACCCCCCAAAATCAAAAGGGCGCAAAAAAACAAAAAAAAATTTTATATGAATGATTTTTCAACTTCGACAAAACTCAAACGGGGGGGATATTTAAAAAATTTTTTTGAAAACTCTAAACATAGAATTTTTTGTTAAAACCCCTTTTAGTTGGGAAAAAGGTGAAGTGATCGCCCGATCTATCAGACACAAATAGAACTTTTGGGGGGAAAATTTAAAAAAAGCGGGAATCGCTTTTGCCCCCCACTCGTCAGGATCCGCAAGGGGTTAAAAAATTTTTTTTAAAAATGGCACTCGTTGCATAAGTTTTTCCATAAATATAAAATGGGGTACACCAAATCCCATGGGTGCACATTTCCCATCAACTCCAAAGAAAGCCAATTAAAATTAACCCGCATAAAAATGGCCAAGTAAAATAGGTCTGTTCCCTTTCAAAAATTTTCGCGCAGACAAACAGAAGGAATGAAAATTTTTTTAAATTTTTGAGTGACCAGGCAAGGGAAACACTCACCCAAATTTTTTAAAACAAAGGTGTCGCAAAAACCCCCCCCCAAAATTTTTTAATTTAAAAAAAATTTTTAAAAATTTTTTAATTTCTGAGTGGGAAAGTATAAAACATGAGTAAATTTTTTTTTTAAAAGGTATTGATGAAAAAAAACACGGGAACACGGGCCACATTTTTACCTACTCAAGTTCCCCCAAAATTTGTGTAGTTTGAATAAGGAAAATTTTTAAAACAATTGGAAAATTACTTTGGATAAGCAGAAAATTTTTTCCTTTATTCTTCTTTAAAAAAACCCTTTTTATAAAAAATTTTGGTCCCAAAGGGGTTATTGTTTGTTTTAATTTGTAAATTCGAAAAAACCAAAACTCATAAAAAAGGGAAAAAACTAAATTCATTCTTGAAACTTGATCAAATCTTTCATTCAAAATTTTTTTTAAATAATATAATTATTTTGGGTTTAAATTTTTTAGAAGAAAAATAAAAACCAGAAATTTAATACCCCCAAAACCCCAACGGGAAATAAAAAATTCATGATGCCCCCAACTTTTGCTGACATTTAAATTTTGTAAAATAAAAAAACAAAAAAGGGGTCCCCTACTTTGTTTTTTTTTTATGAATCCATGAACCAACATTACAGTTTGTTCGGGTTTAAAATTTTAAAAAAAACCTATTTTTTTTTCTTCCCTGTATTTTGGGCATTACTTCCCTTCTGGTTTTTTTCAATAAAAAAACTTTGGAACAAAAAAAAAACAACCTTACTTTTTTTCCCCCTTTTACCTTGACTTAATTAAATTTTTTGTTCAAACAAAAAGGGGCAAAAACGACTCACTGAAAAAATTTTAAAATCCCCAACAGAAATATTAAAACTTTTTTTAAATTTTGGACTGAACTGAATTGCTCAGCATTTCCCAAAAAATTTTAAAATTTTCCAAAAGTTTTTTCCGGGAACAAGTTAAATTAAATTTAATTGAAAATTTTTAACCCTTTTTTAAAACCCACCACAAATACAAAAATATGGTATTTTTGGGTTATACCCCCCAAAACCCCCCAAAATAATCGGGTTTTTAAAATTTCGTTTTACTGATTACTAAAATTAGGTAGAAAAATTTTTTTGCAAAAATAAAACGGGGAAATTTTCCCTTTTCGCAAACCCCTTCCCCATCCTCAGACAGGGTCAAAGTCGAGCCCTCAAATGATAAGGATTGCAGGGGCCCCCGCCCGCCCGTTCGCTGGGGGCATCGCTTTTTTGTATTTCCCCGGGTTTTTTTCCTCTACATTTCTCCAAAACACAAAAATTAAAAAAAAACAAACTTTTCCAAAAAATAAATTTTTATTAAAAAAACCTCAAAAATTGTTTTTATTCTTATACATTCCGCCTCCCAAAAAAGCGATGCCCCGGGGCCAAAAAAACGCGGGCCCCCCGGGGAGCACCTTCAATGCTGCCCCCCGGAAATCACAAAAAAAAACCCTCCCTCGAGATAGACCCCATCATAAAATACAAATTCGAGGCTAATCAAAATATAAAAAAAAATTGTAATGGAAAGGCAATTATGGGAACCCTGCAACACGTGACCCCGCCGGACCCCCCCGAAAACAGGATTTCCCAGAAAGAAAAATAAACGACAACAATCCGGGTCACAATACCTGGAAAAACTTGTAATTTTTTAATTTTGTAAAAAGAAGAGTTGTTTTTTCGTTCTATTTAGTTGGGTTTCAAAAAATTTCTAATTTTTTGGGTTTTTCAAAATGGTGGGTGGGGATAAACCCAAAAAACCCAAAAATTTTTTGATGTTTGGGACGTCCCCCCTTTTTTTTTTTCATCCTAAAAATTTTGAAATAAAAAAAAAATTAAATTATTACTAAAAAAAATTTCAATAATATTTTTTAAAAATATATTAATTTTTAAACCATTACGTTGTACATACATTTTTTTAAAAAGTTTTTAGGGGGTGAACCCAAAAAATTTTAAAACAAAAAATACAGAATACGAACGTAAAAAACCAAAAAAAAAAATAACACAACTTATTGTTGGGGAAAACAAAACCAAAGGAAAATTGGGAAATTTAAAAATTTCCCCCAAAAAGAGGATTGGGTTAAATTTTAAAACCATTCTGTACGCTCTTGTTGACTATGATCTGGGGGGTTGTCAAACCCCCCTGGCCGGACAGAAGGGGAATGCCCCCCTGTTGTTCTCGGGGGGGAAATAATTGACCAAGACTAATAATGGTTTAAGTTTTTAAATTATATTGGAGAAACTTTATGACATTTTTTTTTGGGTAAAAAAGACAAAAACCCAAAAAAAAATCTTAATATAAAATACCAAAAAATCTTTTAAAAAAATTTTTTTAAAAATTTAAGGGGTTTAAGGGAAACCCAAATTCGAACCAAAGGGGGCCCCGGAAACCAAATTTTTTTTTCAAAAATGGTTTATATTAAAATTTTGGGAAAGGTCATAGATTCAATTGTTTTAAAAAATTTAAAAAAAAATTACATTTTGCTACAAAACACTTTCAACATATAATTGTTTTATGCTACAATCGATTAAAAATTTTCCCTTTAAATTTTTCTTTTGCCAATTTCTGAAATTCTTTTTTTGGTTTTGCCCCGTTCCCCCCAAATACAAAAACCTTTTTTTAAAACACCCCAAAAAAAACTTTTTGGGAAAAATTTTTAGTAAAGGGAAATAAATTTTCCAAAAAATAAAGTGGACCCAAAACCAAAAAAACAATCAAAAGAAGTTTTTCTATAAAGGCAACTTCTTTGTTTTTTTAAAAAAGGGGTTTTTAAATTTTCATTTTTCTTTAACTAACAAATTTAAAAAAGATTTGGGGTTTAGATCTTGGTTGGAGCAAAAAAATTAGCTTATAAATGATTTTTAAAGAAATTGGGGTTTTTTTTCTTTAAAAAGTTTGTTTAAAAAACTGTTTGGCCCCCAAATTTTTCGCCCGATATAAAGTTTTTTTCTTTTTACAAATTGACAGGGGTTTCTAAAATTTAAATTTTTTAAAAAAAGAATTTTTTTCTTGTTAATCAATTTAAAAGTTAGCCTTATTTGTAAAGGTTTTTTCTGTTGAAAAAAATAAAAGAAAAAAAACTAAAAAACCCGTCAAAAATTTTTTTTTTAATTTCCCAAATTTACCCAAAAATTTTTTAAATTAATATAGGCTAGACTAATTAAAAGGCAATTCCCCCTTTTTTGCTCTAATTTTTTTTTATGACCGAAAATGGAAAAATGGATTTTTTTTCAAGATGGGGAAAGTATGAAACAATCCAGGGGCAAACAATACCAGACATGGGGGGGTTGCCACCTTTACTTCAACCTACTGCTTTTTAAACTTCTAACCCATCAGGCTGAGCTAGTTTAAAAACTACTTCATTACAAACCCAAACATTTTTTATTTAATGAAAAAACTACAAACAAGCAAAATTTTTAAATTTTTTTATTAACGATAATCTTGTAAAACCCCGTAAAATTGGGTTAAAAAATATAAAAAATTTTCGTTGGTTTAGGGCCCCTTTTTTTTTTAAAAATAAATAAAATTTAATTTTTTTGTTAAAACTAAAAATTAAAACCCAATAAAAATTTTTAAAATAAAACAAATTTTTACGGGGTAAAAAATTGCAAAAATTTTTTAATGCTACGATTTGATTGATAACATTTCATTTCTTAACTTTAATCCTTGAAAAAAAAACTAATTTTAAACTTTAACAAAAAAGATTTAGTTTTTTTTGAACTTAAAAAAAAAATCTTGGGTTCTTTACCAAAGGGGGGGTTGTTTTTTTGGGGGGGGGGTTTTAACAAAAATTTCGGTTTCCGTATTAAAAGTTTATGGGTTTCCTTTTTTCCCCTTTGAAATTTGAAAAAAAACAATTCAAAATGTCACAGGCAATGTTTGGAGATAGTCCCAGAAACAGTGTTTGAATCTCAAATTCCAAAAATATCCCAAAAAGTTTTAATGAAAATTGAGGGGAATATAATCGGGGAAATTTCTCCCACAATCATCTCATTGTTCATAATAAACTTTTTGTTTTTTAAAAAAAAACACAAAAATTTATCTAGATTCAAGACTATTTTTATACTCCAACTTTCCAATAAAATTTTAAGTCAGCCTAAAAAAAAAAATAATTTTGTATGCAGGGTTTTTTTGTTCTCTCCAAATTTGATTCTATTATTGGATGTTTGTAGAAGTTAATGGGTCAAAAAAATTTTTACTGAAATTTACGTAAAAGGTCATAACGTTTTTGTTTTTTGGTTAATTTAAACGAAACGTTGTTTTCCTGGTTATACATTCTTAAAAATTGGGATAAGTGAATTAGCTAAAAATTTATTTTCTAGGCAAATTACAACCCGGAAACCCCACCCTTTTTTCCCTTTTGGAAATGTTTATTTGTGTTTATTTCATAATGCCTATAACCAGTGTAGGTACCCTCTACAGTCTTCCCCCGGTTTGACCATTTTTCTCTTTCCCCTTTTGCTTTAACTTTACTACAACCCCTTTACCACCTACCAATTATTTTTTTTAAACTTTTTTAAAAAAAAACAAAACAAAGCTCTCTACAAAACTATAGCCAATCTAAAATGGGATTTTTTCGGGGATGAGCCGCAAAACTACATTCAAATTTTTAAAAAGGGTTTTTTTTTTTGGGTAGGGTCCCCAAAACGGACCCGGTTTTTTATACGAAGAATATAATCACGATACCCAAATTCCCCAACGAAAACATAGACTATCAATCGATATAACAGTAAAAACAATCAATTTTAAAAAAAAAATTGAATTTAATTATAAAAATAATAAAATGACAAACCAAAAATCAGGGAAACTCATAATTTAACTAAAAGAAACAGAACGAAAACGTTTTTACTAAATTTGTCCACCCTTTTTCCTTCTTTTTTTTGCATCTGAAGACGACCATTACTCCCCTGACAGTTACATTTGTTACCTTTCCCCCAAAAATCAATAATGGATCAGGTACTAACCCAAAACCGAACCATAAAAAAAAAAATTTTAAGTCTTTTTAAAACAATTTCTGAAACTTCCTAGATTGACGGGCCATTTTAATACACAATGTTTACGGAAATTTTTAAAAAATTACCTTGTATTTTTTTGAAAGTGTTTACAGCTGTTCATAAGATTATTTAAGTTGTTAAAAAAAAATTTACAGATCGATGATTTATCATGGTTATGATTAAAAATACGTTTGCCAAATTTTGAATAAAAAACCGGGTCCGCTTTTTGGGCCTACCCTTTTTTTTTCCAACTAAAATAGTAAAAGTTTTTAAATAATTTACAATACCAACTATTAAAAAAGTCCAAAAAAAGTCTTTCTTTGTTTTTTTTTCAACTGTGTTTGTTCTGATTATTCTTTCAAGAAACACTATTTTATTTTCCCCCTTAATTCACTTTCATCTTCACTACAAAAATCGTCACTTAGGATTTAAAAAGGGGCTAAATCATTAATTGATTTCAATGAACTTGTTCAAAATACATTTTGAAAAAATAATTTTCAAATTTTCACCATTTTTCTTACTAAGTTACTAGCCTACTCAATAAAAGATATTTTTCTTTTGAATTATATTAATTCTGAAAAAATAATTATTGTGTATCACTAGATAAAGAATAAAGACGTTTTCCCAAATATAATTTTTTTATTTCGTGCAAGGCCTTTTCTGAAAAACAAAAATTCCATCATCAGGCACTTTTACAAATTTTGTGAATTTTAATTTGTGAAGTGCCTATGATGGAAACTTTGATTCAGAAAGGCCTGCAGAAATAAAAAATTATAATTGGAAAACCGTAAAATTTTTTTTCTAGTGATATACAAAAACTAGTTTTTCCTGCTCCCAAAATTCTACTGAAAAATAAAATTATTTTGTTAAATAAAAAAAATGGGGCAATGATTTAATAGAAAAATTAAGGTCAGTTGTTTTTTCATTCAATATTTTAAAAATTTCCCAAAAACGTTAAAGTTATTTGATTGTAGTGGTAGCCACTTATTATACTGCAGCCAGGAAAACACCCCCGAGATAGTACCTAAAATTTAAGCCCCCAAACACTTGAGAGCTCAAAGTATCTTTAACTTTTTTTTTAATACGATGTAGTATAGCTAGTAACAAATATAAAATGGATTGAGTAGGCCCCAAAAATTGTTTGTTTGGTAAAAAAACTGAAACTGCGCCAATTTAATTACTCTTTCACTCTAAATATTTCAAATAATTAGTTTGTTAAATTTTTGTTTCATGTGAAATAGACCCCCACTTTGTAAACAATTTTACATGGAACTTAATAACGTCATTTCGTAACTGCATAAATGAACTGGAATGGATTGTAAAAAGATTTACTGGAAGTATTAAACCCCAAAACATTTTTTTGAATAGGTTTTGACAAAAACATTTTTTTCCCTCTCTAGCCAAAGTATCCCACACAACTGTTGTTTACACTTTTCAATCGCCATGCCCCCCCCCCCCCCATGCTACTCTTGGTTTTAAAAAGTTTTTAGACAGGGCTGTTTTAATGTTTTTTTTCCTGCCTAGAAGCATTAATGCTCTCTGGTGTATTTTCAGGGTCGTACGACGGCTGCTAACAAGGTTTCACTTACAACTTTCCTTCTGTTAAGAGCATACATCAAAATACTGTATTACTCTGTCAGCGCAATTTTTTTTAACGCCATGGAGTTCCCCTTGGTACAGTTATCAGATTTTTTTTTGAGTGTTTGGTAATAAATTATTCAATAGTCACAAAACAAAAGTGATGTGACAATTCTTTGAAAACCCAGTTCAAAGTTTGACAGCTAAAAAATTTCTTGTTCAAGATGGGGAAACATTAAAAAAATCAATTTACATTTTTTATTAAAATTTACGGGGAGGGTACGATAAGTGGACCCGGTTTTTTTTTAAACAAAAAATTGGGAAACGATAAATTTCTTTTAAAACCCTAAATTAATCAAATTTATAGATTAATTATTTTTTTAAATATTTAACTTTAAAAAACTATATCAACAGTTGTAAACACTCCCAAAAAAATAACGTAGGATAAATATTTTAATTTTAATAATAAATTTTGATTATTACAAATGGGGAGTCAATTTAGAAAACAACGACAACGCTTTTTCGTGGCTTTAACAGTTGGAACTCGACCGAAAAACCCATTTTTAAAATTTGTGGGAAAAGAAAAAAACTGTAATAACTGTGAAGGGGTAAATATGGTCGTTTTGTTTTTTTAATTTTGGTTATAATAATTTTTAGATCACTGTTTAAAAATTAAATTTCATAAATTTAAAAAAAAACATATATATTGTTATTGAATATAGGGCTTTTATATCGACTGTAGCCAGGATTTTAGTACGTATTAGGACGAGACAATTCTTCAATATAAAAAAAGGGTCCGCTTTTCGTACCCTAACTTACCCAAATTTACCAAGGAAATCCGTTTTTAATTCTAGATAAACTGTTTTGAAACAGCGGCTGACATCCACGACTAAAACTGAACACCAAAGGGGGAAAAAAAAAACCCTTTTACCCCCACTCAGCCCCAGTAATACCCTTTGGAGCTACTTTAATGTCATCACATCATACATGCACCATACTGGAACATTATTTAACTTGTTTTAATTAATTTGGAACAAAAATTTTATCTAAGCATAAGACTTTGAAAGATTATATTAAATACCTATGAAGCTATATTTTTTTAAAGGAAAAAAAAAAACACACTTTAGGTTACAGAATAAGGTATATAAAGGGAACTTTTTTACGCAAGTTTTTAGCTCGTTTTATTTACACTTACTTTACGGAGTAAACGTGTCGACGCATTTTTAAAAGTTCTAAACGATAGTTATTGATCATTTTTAAATTTGGTCCTTTTCATGCTGAAACCATTTACTTCATGTTAAATGTGAATCTTATTACTAATTGAAATTGTTTTTTTTAAATGTTAATTTAAAATTAATCTCGCAAGGGGCCCACCTAGTTTGATTAGTTTCATTTTGTAATGGCAACATTATCCAAAATAGGCTCACATAATAAATAAAATAAGCCTGAGGGTTACTCAGGGCGAAATAGATAGCTGGTAAAACAAATTTGGATTGCTATATAAACTTTAAAAAAGACATTTTAAGAAATAGCCTAATAAAATAAAAAAACCACTCACCCTGGTCTTTCAACTTTCCCCAGCAGCCTACTCTCAAAAAACTTAAAGTGTGGAGTCCTATACTGTCGTGCGCAGGAAACCAAAATTTTTTTTATAAAAAAAATTTGTTTAAAACCCGCTATCCCTAAAAAATAACTGTGATAAACGGCCCAAGTATAATTAATTTAACCAGGGGGTATTTTCATATTTTACAGGTTACCCCGACTGAAAATTTAAAAACGTTAAAATGTATTGTAAAATAAATAAAAAACAAACGAAATTAAACTAAGCCCAACGACCAAACGCCCGGGGAAAGTCAAAAATACTGTTCTCGAAACTGTCTTATTCACCGACCATCACACACTTATCGTTAACGTACCACAACCGACCAGGTTTCCACTTGGCTCGCATCACTCCCTACCTAAAATCCCTTTTTTTTCCCTCGTAAAATTTAAAATTTCAAAACATTTTCACTTTGTACTTAAATGTAAAGCGACTTTTTCTTTTTCTAATTTCAAAATTACAGGTTTTTTATTAAAAATGACATGGGGTTTCAGAATCGGGTTTTCAGTACTGTTGCGGATTGTGCCTTGCACCCCATATATAACAAGACGTACGGGTAAATTAAAAAACGAAACAGACCATACAGTTTTTTTTCATATTTTTTAGTTACAGCAATTTGGGGTTTCTTAAGTTGTTTTTAATAAATTAACAATAAAAACCTGTTAAAGCTATTTTTTTTTGTTTTTGTTTTAAACCCACCCCCGTACTTTACAGCAAAAAAAAATTAAAAAGTTTTTTAATATGTTCAAGGACAAAAAGGACCACACCCCAACCTGTACATTTTATTATTATATTTTTTTTAAAATTATTATACATATTTATAAAGGGGCCAGGACACAGGGGAAAACTGGATGGACCAAACGCCTAATTCCCGACCTTAAGTTGGGGGGGATAAAAACATGGAGAAGCAACATTCCCACCAAACTTTGAGCGGAAACGGTTGCTGTCGACCCAAAAAAGTTTCACTTGGCAGATGATGAGTTTTTGTAATTACTGCACGAAAATTTCACAAGGAGCTACACTTTTTGCTTGCCAGAGATTTTTACTGCAGAAAAAATGGAAGGGAGAGGGATTGATACTGGTGGCTGACCGGGAACATTAGTGCCTCTAATGTTAACCCTAAACAAAATTTGGTGGGTTTTAAAAACTACATACGAAAAATAATGCAAAGGAAAAAGAGAAATAACTATGATAGAGCCCCCATTTATACAGAGGATAAAGAAACAGTCCCTTTATTTTGGAGCAATACCAACAAGGTGATCCCAGAGGGGAAGGGGAAAGGGGGTTATTTAGTGAGTAAGAATCTTTCACACCACCTAACAGGCTGGGGGTGTATTAAAATTTTTCCCCATCCGAAAAAAAAAAACCCGTACATTTTCAAATTTCCTCAAAAAATCTCCCTTCCATTTTTTTGGGGGGGGGTTTAAAAAAATTTTATTTCAATTTTTTGGTTCAAAATTGGGAATTACAGTTTAAAAGAAAAAACTTTATTTGTTTATACCGCTACAAACAGTGACCCAGGGGGTCTGGGTTTACACTAAAGTGGGTCGATCTATTGGGGCACCCCAGAAGTGGTCCGTAAATGGTGATTGTTTTTTTAAATTTTAACATATGAATTTTTTTCCAAATTGACCTCAAACATTTGTTCGATTCTAACCCAAAAAAACCCAAAATTTATTACATTTTACAAATTTGGGTGAAAAAAAACGATTTGAGGGCTGAGTGTAAAAGTATATAAATTAAAAAAGAATAACGAAAAACCAACTCACCAAAAATTGTCTTACATAGACAGGGAATAAATTTTATTCCAAAAATATATAAGATACGGAATGATAATTCAATTGTCATGAATCGGGAATGTATAGATTTAATTTGAAAGTGAATCCTTTTATTTTAAAAAAGTGGGGATCTGAAAACAAATTTTTAATTTTGAGTTAAATTTTTGGAATTTTAGCAACATTAAGCAAACTCTTTAAAAAGGGTTTAGTAGTTTACTACTTGTAGCCTTTGGGTTGGGGTATCGTAACAAAATTAGTCAAAATAAGTACTTTACCAAAATTTAAAGTTTTAATAATTGCTAACCGCGCTAGAGTGGCAAATAGATAATTAGGCAGTGGGAGTTTTAAACACAAAACCAGCAAAACCAAACTGAATCATTGAATCCCCTTTTCTTCCTTATACAAAAATATCCACTTTTTTTAAAAAAATTTAAATAGGGGTAAGTCTGTGTTTTTTTTTAAAAAAAAAATAATCAATGCCATTAAGTAAATTGGGTAAATGGTGAGCTTTTTTGTAGGGGGGGTGTTGCGTTCCATTAAGGGATTTATAAAGTTCAAAAGAAAATGATTAAAAAGATTTAATGACAGAATGAATTAGACATTCAACCAATAGTGTTTATTCAGAACATTATTCAAACTAACAACCGCTAATCAAAGTTTTAGAGTTAAAAATTTTTTTTCCCCTTTTCACCACATCGGATCAACTCAAACATACAATTCAATATTTAGCAATTTCATCCATTTCAAATTTTTCCATCTACATCGTAAAGCCAATCCATGATTGGGCGATTCCCAGCAAATGCAAAACCTTGGAACATTAAAAAAAACTCCAAATGCTAAAAAGCGTTTCAGACACTTTTAGCGCCTTGGGGGTTACGAATTCTTTTTCCAAATTTAAGCTTGTTGAAAGGGGTTTGGGCAGTAGTCATGGCCCATTTTTACATACAGAACAGAGTTTTTTTCGACAGTAGGGTTACAGAGTCAACAGCGCAATTTTTGAAGGGTTATCTCAAGTTCTCTAAAATTTAAATGACCCATTTTAACGTATCGCTCGGCTTTGCAAAACTTAAAAAACTTTATCAACGATTGTTTGAAATGGGACCCCACAATAAAAAAGGGGGGGGCTAGGGGAATAATATTCTGTTTTTTTGCTTTAAGTATCAATATTTCAATATGTTCACTAAAAACCCCCAAATTTTTAAAAAAACCTAATAAATAAAAAAAGTTCCTAGTCACAATTTCCAAATAATTTTTAGTAAACCTAGCCTCGATGGGATATTTTTAAATTTTTCCTTTGGGGGCTCTATGGGGGAGCTCACCGGCCACTAAACTTAGCAGTTATTTTTTTAAAATTCCTTTTTTCTATGAATGGGGGACTGTTGAAAACCATCGAGCAAATTTAATTTAAAATAATTTTGTAAAAAGCAGTAAATTTTTAAATTTTGCCTATAGTTATTCCTAAACAAGAATGTGCAAATTAAATGGATTGAATTACGCGTAAAAGGGGCCATAACGAAATGAAGAAAGGGGGAAAAACATAGACAATTTTACTAGAAGAGTGTGGGGTAACATTTTTGACAAAAAAAAAGGGACGTATTTTTAAAAAATTTTATTACGGTACTAAAAAAAAAAAACTGAAAAAAATTTTAAATTTTTCGTGTCGAGATAAAAATAATTTAAAATATCTTTAATATAAAATTTTTTTTAATATTTGTTGACAATATACATAAAGTTAAAAATTTTCCCAAAAGATAATTTTTCTTTGTATTTGAAAAATTTTAAATTTAAAATATTTAAAAATTATTTTTCCAAAAATTTTCTTTTAAAAATTTTAAAATTAAAATGTGCAAAAAACGCGGGGAAAAAAAAGAAAGAAAATTCCCATCGGGGAGGCATCAACACATTTTGGGGCCGCCGACGTTATGGTAAGAGCGCCCACTGACGGCCCGCGAGTTGCGAAGAAAACACGGAAAACCAACGCGACCCGTCCCGCAACCTTGTGTAGCCGTGCGCGGGCCTTTCGACGCAAGGGAAATAAATAAAAAATCAAAACTGTATCAAGTTTGAAAATACACAGGGAAGCAATATAATTTCAAATATTCTCGGAAAAACAATATTTTAAAAAAATTTTAAAATGTTTTTAGACATTAAACAAATTTTAGAAGATTTGCCCCTTTTTTACTGTGACAAAAACCACTCATCATCGGAAACCAAAAGTATTTAAGACCAAACACGCTTTTCTACAATCATTAAAAAGGGGCATTCATTACGCAAATAAATATTGTTTTTATCATATAAAGAACAAAATTGGAAAAATTTATTCCTCATGTATTACATTTGTTTTTATGGCACATGTAGGCGCTCTGCCTATTATGGTTGTACTAAATTTTTTAAACCAAAAATTCTTAAATTTCTTTACAACATTACATTGCACACTCAACACAGAATTCCATTTTAAACCGTTTTTAAATTTAATGACAATTGACCGAGCCTCTTTTCAATTAATCAGGCCTCGGGTCAGCATATCCCTTCAAAATTGAACGTTATTTCCGTTCCACAGTCCATTCAAACCAATAAAAAACCTCAGACACAGTTTTAATACACAATCACATTTTTTAAACGACTGCAGATTTTTGTAAATTCTTTTTCCCAATTGGTGAAAATATGGAGTTTATTTAGCACTAGGGGGGCCCCAAATGCTCTTTTTTGTTCGTATTCTTGTTGAGAGGAGTTTTTTTGAATATGAACAAATCGGTGATAAAACAACCCAAGTATAAGGGAAAAAGAGTACATACGGGGTCCGATGTTTCGGTTACTTCCTTTCAAGTGATCTAGCCCCTATTTTCTGTTAGTATTTTATGTTTTGCTGTTCCAGTTTAAAATTTCCCTCCAAATTTTTCCTTCTCAATCCGTTCGGAACGGGGGGTGTCAAAAAAAAAAAAAAAAAACCGGAAACAAGTTGTCCCCATTTTTTGCGGAGATAAAATTTGGGTTTTAAAAAGAGAAAGGGTGACTGTGAAAAAATGTAAAAGAAGTTTTATGTGGTTTTTTGGAAATTTTTTATTTTAAGTTTTGGGTGTTTAGGGGGTTTTATGGAAATTTTTTCGTTTAAAAATTTAGGGGTATAAATTTTTTGGATTTTGGGGGGGGGGTTTTTGTGTAAGGGTTGAAAAAAAGGGGGTTGATTTTTTTAATGTTAAAAATTTTTGTAGGAAAAAAAAGGTTTTAATGTGTTGTTTTTGGGGGGTTGTTGTTATTAGGGGGGGTTGTGGGGGGGTGGGGGGGGGGGGATTTGATTTTAGTAAGAAATTTTTTGGGGTTTTTTTTTGGAAGGAAAAGGGTTTTAATTTTGGAAGAAATGAAAAAAGTTGTTATTTATTTTTGTGTTAAAATAGGTTTTTGTTAAAGGTTTTTTTAAGGGGGGTTTTTTTTTAAATTTTTTTTTTAATTGAAAAGAAATTTTTTGGGGGGGTTAAGTTTTTTGAGTTTTTAAGTTTTTAATTTTTTGTTTGTTAATGAAATTTTTTTAAAAAATTTGGGATTTTGGGGGGGTAAAGTGGTTTGGGGGTGGGGGTTTTTTGGTTTGTTGTAAATATGTTTTAGGTTGTTGGTTTGAAAAGGAGGTGGGTGGTTGAAGAAATTGTTTTTTTAGAGTTGTTTTTTTAGGTATAAATTTCAAAACCTAATTGGGACCCCCGGGTTAAAGGGAAGTGCTAAGAAATTGCTTGTTTCTACGAAATTCTTATTCTTGATTAAATCAACATACAAATTTCGCGTAGGCAGCTCCCTCGAAGTATCCTTTTCCCGGGCCCCCTTCAGACATAATATTTAAGATAAAAGAGAAGAAAAATTTTGAAATGTATTTAAGCGATTTAAAAATCCAGTTCATTTGGAGAAGTTTCGGCAGTGTAGATTAACACTCAGCGTATGGTTAAAAGTTTTTTTTACAATTATGTACGTAAATCAGAAAATCACTTGTGAGTGATCCTAAAAAGTTTTGGGGTTTTTATTTAAATTAAAAAAAAAAAAAAAAAATAAATGCCCGGGGGCAGCGGTTTGTCTGGGAAAATGAAAATTTGATGATGGGTTTGACGCGCGACTGGGGTTTGCTCGAATTTTTTTTCGGTTTAAAGACCCGGGGAGTTCTTGGACCCGACTATTAATAAATCTCCCCGCAGAATGGAGTTAAAAATTTTAATTTAGTTTCCATTTCTGTGAGCGAGGTTTCTGCCGCGATTTCGAAAACTTTCGTCAAAAATTCATACGGGCCCCGATTTGATTCCCAAATTTCATTATCAAAGGTTTTTCAGAATTTATGAAAACCGCGTCATATTTTTAACCTGTTTTACTATCAAGTTTTTCCGGATTTTGGAAGATCACTAAAAAAAACTCCAAAATTAAAGAAGGGTAACCGATTTGAAATCCCAAATTAAAAAGCCTGTAGCTATTTTTGTACTCCAGCAAAGTGTTTGAACTAGTAATTTTTTGATCAAGAAAAAAATTACACAGTCGCGCATGGGTTTATGCCTTTGCGTTCATAAGTACAAAACTGGTGAATTTTGTTAATTTTATTCTTTTAGCTTTGGACCAAGGCATCAACGATGTTGTTTTAGGCAGAAAAGCGTTCGATAAGGGTTTACCATTTTTTTCTTTTGAAAAAAAAGAAAATACTGTGGATTTTTACTGAAATAATAGAATTTTTTATCTCTTCCTTTAAAAATAGACGGCAATTTGTTTTCCTTCCCGGGATACGGTCCCCATTCCTTCCAGCCCCCTTGGAGTTTCCCCCGGCAGTAATTTAAAGGCCTCTTTTTTTTAAATATTTATTAAGATCTTACCTACATTCTTAGAATTTTTTTTATTGTATGCAGATGACCTTAAAATTTTTTCATTAGTCAAAATCAATCTGATTGCGCAATTATACAAAAAGACTTGATTCACTTAATCAGTGGGGTAGCCGCAATAAATTGATTTGAACGTATCAAGGTTTTTGGGGCTATGTCATTTATAGAATTTTCATCCAGTTTTTTTTTCCAATAAAAACGATGGCAAAGTTTTAGAAAGAGTTAGAAGATTCAGGTTTGGGGGTTTTAAGACATCAATTTGCAGTTAATGAACATATTTCAAACGGTCAGTGGCCCTTAGCACACTTGGATTTAAACTCAACTTCATTTGTTTTTAATATCCACAACTTTTCTAACTCTTTAAAGCATTATTAGATCAAAACTTGAGTTTTCAAGTATTGTCGGTCCCTCTTCAGCTTTATAATTAAAAATGAATTTAAAGGTTCAGAAACGTTTTTTAAGAACTTTGTATTTTAAGGTATTTGGATTTTGAATTTATCCTATTTACACAGTCAATAGAGAGCCTTTAAAATGTTTAGTTCCTTTGTTTGGGTGAAGGAGAAAGGTCGAACCTTTTTTTTTCTTAGGGTTCAGGTCTGGGGGCCCGGGTGACGCCGAGCTGCTGGGTGTGTGGTGGATGTGCCGAGACGAGGGGCCGAGCAAGTGGTTGCTCTACTGATATGCAGAAGGGGGGCATGCCACTTTACCAATGTTGACGGATTTTAATTTGCTAAACAAGTTTGCCAAAGTTTAGATATATCTTAAAAACTAAGATTTTTAAAGAAAAATGTTTTTAAAAAATTATTTCGCAAACCTTATAAATGTAGTATTATTTTTTTAGTGCTTTAGTAATTTTTAAAAAAACAATAAATGGACATTTAATAAAAGGGACTATAAAATTTAGACTTAATTTTTAATTTTTTAAATAATTTTTTTTTGATAAAAAATAATTTTGTGTTTTTTACCACTATTATTAATTTTAGTTTGGCAGACCTTTTTAAAATAATATTAGAATTTTAAAAGAAAGTTTTTGGGTTTATTCAATTTTGATAAAGGATTTTTATTTTAAATTTTCGTTTTAAAGGGGAGGTAAAACCTTAGCTAGGGCCCTTTTAAATTTGGGGTTTGCCTGTAAGGGCTACCCTTTGCGGGAATTTACATATTTTATAGCATATATTTTTGTGTAATTATTGTTAGTTGTAAGTAATTTATGGTTTACTTATGAACTTTTTAATTATGTTTATTTGTTTGATTTCATTGAAATTGAGTTTGTATTTCCCGCCAAATAAAAAGAGTTTTCTATTTTTAAATTTTATTTTATTTGCGAATCAACAAATTTGTAATGGCTTAATTTTTATCGAACTGATAACACCAAAAAAAGGTTAAGGGAATTAAGAAAAGAACAAAGAGAAGTAATAACATTTTTTAATATTAAACAACGAATTTAGTTTGTGTTTGTTTCTTTCCTAATAACAGTGACTATGAGGTTAAACGAGTTACCGAAAACTGCTTTTGAAACAAAAATATTTGACCTTGTAGACTAGGATTTACAACAACCGGTTGTGTTTGCTTGCGAATTTCTAGTTTTGGGGAATTCAAGAAAACTTCATTGAGTTCCAATTGTGGGTTGTAATAAAAACGAGATTTTTTGATTTTATACCTGTAATTGCCTGTTTAAAATTTCATTAAAACATTTTCCATTTGATTAAACCCCAAACAATTGTGGGGTTTAATGAGGGTGGGTGGTCTGGCCACAAGGCAAGAGACATTTATTTCACCAAAATTAATCCTTTTTTTTTGTTAAAATATACGTTAAAATTTACACACCCCCTTAAATATTACGGAGGCGTGCCTGACAAAATGTCAGGTTCAGAAAACCCCCTCAAGGAAAATTAATCACAGAAATTGGAAATGGAAACTCCACGTCGGACTTCGATTTTAAAGGTAAACATAGAAAAACAAACGTCAATCTATTTTGCAGAAAAGGTTACAGAAAAAACAGACCTAAAACTACAAAAACATGCCAAAAAAAAAGAAAGTTCATGAAGGGAAAAATTTATTTAATTCGCAGAAAAAAATCCTAGACCCCCTGCCCCAATTTGGACTTAAATCATTGGCAAAAAACCTAACCTGCATGGTTTAAAGGTTTTAACAACGAAAAAAAAGGACATAATGAAGAATCAAACAAAGAGGGATGGCAAAAAAAACCAAAAACCCTTTTTGGGGCAAAATATTTTTAAAAAAGGGGACTGTAAAAATTTGACCCAAATTAAATTATAGGCAAAACTAACTGTGATTTGTGAAATCTTTTCGGCAAATGAGTTAAAATTGTGTTCATTTAAAAAAATTTTAATTTTTTTGTACCAGCCAGTAAGGGGGAAAACTTTTTGAAATTACGAACAATAAGTGATAAGGAGATTAAGTCCCATTCCCCCATTCATGCCAAAAAGAATTACAAAGTATTTAAAAAGAAGAAAAAAAACACCTTTTATGACTTTAACATTTGAATCCGACCAGCCCGCTTCCAAATTTGGTTATCTAAAATTCTGTGGAATACCCATTGAACGTACTGGTGCCTATCAAGCAATGCAAAACTGCTTTCAATAGGCCATGTAGTTAAGTGTCCTTGCAAATATGAGAAAAAAATGCAGAACGTGGCTAAGGTTTCACAATGGTGAATAACACATAAAAAAAATGGGTTTTAAATGCCGGTAACCCAGAAGCGAAGTAAGTCTGCAAAGAAAATGAAGACAAAAAAAACGTTATGGAGAAATTTTATCCAAAAGAAGATTTTTTTTCGCCAAATAAACACTTCAAAAAAACCTATCAATACCCCCCAAAATTCGTGAAACCCAAGGGGAAAAACATCTAAAATCCTATAGTAGGGCCTCCCTTTAAGCACAACAAATTCCTACCAACCGCAAACAACAACCGAAAATCGTCGCCAACACCTACGAATACGGAAAAAAAAAATTAAATGACAAAATTAAGAAAGAAAACCCAAAATTTAAGCTAAGACAAGGGATTAATAAGCAAAGGTCGAGCTTACGGGGCCAACTGCTTAAAGATTTTTTGGAGTCTCAAAAACCTAGAAATACAAACCAGAATATAAAAAAAAACACAACAAAATAAAGCAGGAAACAAAAAAAAAAACCCCCAAAGACTTCGTTTGGCCAAAACCCCGAAACTTTTGCAAGAACAGAAAGAAAATAACAATAAAATTTGATTCCAATGGGACTTTAAAGGGCCTCAAACAAAAAGGTAGAACATTTTAAAAAAACAAAAAAAACAAAATTTATAGCAAAACCTACAAGAAACGTGGCTTTTCCCCAATTAACGAACAGGAAACACTTTTAAAAAAATTAGAAGAAGAGAAGTGGTTTTTGGAGGGGAGCCTTTGTTATTTTTAAACTATCTGACCGCCAACATAATCAAAGAACATAAAAAGAATAGTATGAAAAACCTAGACATAAAAATAGCGAACTCTTTTTATAATTTGTACCAATAAACCAAGAATTGCTCTTTTTCTGCAAGAGTATATTTTTAGCTTAGATTAAGGAAACTCAATATTTGTGGAATTTTTTAAAGCTGCACCATCAATTCTGGAAGCAAAAAACCTGACAAAAAGGGTAGACTTTTAGGGAATTTGGTAACTCAAATTTTAATTTGGGAACACCATTTATTCACTACCATTCCGAGCTTATTTAAAAAACAGTCAACCATAACCCTCTTCTTAACCCCGAAACCTTTCACACACTTGATAACGCGAAGTCCAATCAATGCGATCGGGGGCAACCACTTTCCAATCGAATGACTCAAATTATGTTTTAAAAAATTTACCATCCCAAGGCAGAAACTCAGAAAGAACTTTCAGAAAAGCAAATGGCAAAAGTAAACAAAATTAGTTGAATAAAAAAAAAAAAAAAATATTGTCCCCGGGGGGCCCCTTAAAAAACCAAAAGAAATTTTGGAAAAATTAAAAAATGCAGCAATAAAAAAAAAACCCTTAGGAACAATCCAGTGTAAGACCCCCAAAAAGGCTTTAAAACCCAAAAACATGGGGACGAGGAATGATTTTATGCAATTGCTGAACAAGGCTTAGTTTTTAAGAAATCAAAATGGTTGAACCCTGTAAGTTACCAAACATACAAGAAGCTCAGATAAAAGCCCAAAAACCCCAAAGGAAAGGCCAAAAAAAAAGGGCCAAGGGGAAAAAATTTTTTTGCAAACATAGGTGAAAAAAATCAAAAATTTTCAGAAAAGGTCATAAGAAACTGAAAACAAACAAAAAAATAACGAAAATCATCTCAAAGCCAGCATTAAATATTAGCAAAAAGTTTTTGAAACACATTGTCCCGACACGTTCTACGGCTGAAGAGATATCCCAAAAAAAAAATAAAGGGTACAGTTCAATACTTGAAGAAAACTTTACAATGGCTGAGTTAATTGCAGTTTTTTTAAACAAAGAAAAAAAGAGACTGTTTCCCTAAATACCCGTTTCTTATAAAACTTACTCACCTACTGAGGAGGTCTTAAAGTACTGCTAATATTATAATAATATTTTGGAATGACAAAACCCAAGTTACCACAAAAACGAAAAAATAAAAAGTCATAGGTTTTTGCTTAAACCGGTAAGAGAAAGATCATGAGTAATGAAAAAGCCGATTTCTTTTATTTCCCTTTTTATTAAGGTGATAAGAGGATGATACGAAGAGACTTTTATGGGAAAGGGGAAAAAAAATATTTCGCCAACTAGTATATAAACCTAATATTTTTTTAAGGGAAAATGGAACTTTTAAAGAAACATTAATTTAACAAATCAGACAATCTGTGCATAAGATAGGGGTAAATTTTTTTTTTATCTTTTTAGAAAATTGTTCATTTATGGTGTTCCCAAACAGTTCATCATCATGTCAAAAGTGGTTGTGGTAATCGGTTAATTTGGTTTCAAAACCCAAAGGGATCATTCTAGAGGACCGAGAGGTCTCCTCAGGAAGCACCCTTTACCCAATTTCTATTCCATTGTAGTTCGAAATAAACAACTCTTTGCCGGAGGGACCCCTACAATATATGATGAGGGGTTTTTTACCAATAAAAGGTAATTTACAAGTACTGGTTAAAATGGAACTGCATTCCAAATATGATAACTTCTCAAAAAAAGAGCCTTCGTTTGTTGGGGGAAAAAAGCAAAGCTATGGTTGTTTTCTAAAAGAAGAGGATAAACAATTTGTAAATCTAAAGTTGAAGGGGAAAAAACTCCATTGAGTCAAGAGTTAAAATTTTTGGTATAACGACAATAATCAATTAAAATTTGATGAAAAACATATACAAATTAACAAACCAAAACGAAGCGAAATCATCAAGAGAGCCGTGGAAGAAATGGTGTTATCCTCATTTCGCACTTTAAATTTTTGAAACTTAATTAGATCTAAACTTTATTATGCTCGTACCTGTTTGGGAACTGTTCAGGGCAAGATTGTTTGAAATAGAAAAAAATTTCCAAAACCCAACACTAAAAATAGCTTTGGGAAACCCTCAAAAAAAAACCCAAATCCTTTACAACTGAAAACCTTTTTAAAATTTTAAACCCCCCAAGAAAAGTTTTAACGGAAAGACTTGTGTATAAAACATTTCAGAATTTATAACCCAAAAACGATACAGATGCGCCTATACATAAACTTATGTCAAAACAACCCCTTTTGGAACTGTAAAAACTCCACTCTTATTGAGGCCATAGATTCCCCTGGTTTAACCTCATCCCAGAATTTTCCGAAATAAATTAAGAAAAATTCAGACCCAAATGGGAAAATTTCCCCCTCAGCTAGAAAAAATTTCAATACAGATTAATGTTAACAGATGACAAAATTTTAACGAAAAGATATTCCCCGGGGTTTTCCCAAAAGATAGTTGACTAAATTTTTTTTAAAATTAACCCATTATAATAACCTAAAAGCAGGATCAAAATATTTTTCAGACGGGGGTTACACATGGCGAAGGTACAGGAGCCAATTTTTATTCCACAAATAATGGGAAAATAAATAAAAATTTCACCAAATGCCCGATTAAAACAGCTGAGCTTTTCGCTCTCGCTTATAAAAAAAATCCCCCAAATGTGACAATTAAATTTCACTGATTCTCTTTCTCTATAAAATCACTACAAAATTATGTGAGGATAAAAGATAACTGTCCCCCAAAAAAAAACAAACGTGTAACTCCAAGAACAAATAACCTTTTATGGATACCCACCATGTGGGTTTTTAAAAAAAATAAAATGGGTTACAAACCGCAAAAAAGGCAGTGGTCATGTAAAAAATGTTCAAGACACACCCTTCCATTAATGACCTCAAAAACTTCCCAAAGAGAAAGGAAATTTAAGAAAAAAACAACTTGATCTAAATACAACAAAGGCCAGGGTTGGGTATTTAACTTTTTAGTCCCTTTTCTATCTGATACCAAATATGAGACTAGGAAAAGGGGGAAAAGTAAAAAATCATACATCGACTAAGGGGAGGACATGTCACAGGGTACAAGACACTTCATCTAATGAAACTTTATTTCCCCTCCTTTTTTGCTTTAAATTTCACGCCGGGGTGAAGAGACTGTGTCCAAAATTTATAAAGAAAATTAAAAGAATTTTTAAAAAATAGTAAGTTTGAAAAAATGTAAATTTGAAAATTTGGGTTTTTGGAACATTGGAAATACATGTTTTTTACCTAAATGGCCAAAGGGGACTTGGTCCGTTTTCCTTTTTTTTGGATTTGGTTTTTGCCGGGGAACTTTGGCAGTTTTGAAAATTTAAAACCCCTTTTTCCCCTTTAAACCAATTTAAAAGATATCCCTTTGTTTTTCCCTTTTTAAAATAAACCCTTTAAAAATTTCACAGAACAGGTTAGAAAATTTTGGTTTTTAGGGTATATTTTACTTAAATAACCTTATAGAAAACAAACAAAATGAAAAAAAAACTGAGATTAAAACAAATAGTAAATTAAAAAAAAAAAAGAAAAAAGAGGGAAAAAAACCCCCGACTTGGAAAAAGCAAAGACTAACCGGATTGTTCTTAGTTTTGGCCGGGAAAAACCCCAAAAGGGCCTGTTTAAAAAATTAAAACCGGCCCAAAAAACCTAGAAAGAAGTCATAACAAGTTTTACAAAGTGGCCCGTTAAAGTTTTTAAAAGGCCCGCCAACCGGGAAAAAGAAAAAAAAAAGCCGACTGAGTCACCTTTACCAAAATTGGGGATTAAAATCATTTATGCGTTAGACGAAAGGCCCCGTTTTGAGAAAATTTAAAATTTCCCCTTTTGTTTTATTTTACCAAATTAGCCCAAATTATATATGGGGAAATAATAAACATTGGGCCCGTGGGGATTGTAAAATTAAATTTTTTTACCCTTTGAAGAGATGTTTTTGATTATGGGAGAGAATTTGCATTTAAGGTGAGGGGCTACTTGTTTTTTTTTTTCTCAAGGCCCAAGAAATCCCCAAATCTTGCCCCCACTATTTTAAAAAAATGAAATGATTGGCCCGAGTGGCAAAAAACATTGTTTAAAAATTTAATTTAAACCCCAAAGATTTAATATCAGCCTTCAGAACAAAATTTAAAAAGGTTTCAAGTAGTGGACATGACAAAAAAAAGAAGAGTGGAAAATATTTTTCTGTGTGAGAATTTTTCCTTGATAAATGTTTACAAGATCCATTTCCTCTTTTGGGATTTTCTTAATGGAATGTGTTAATATTAAGTGACGGGGGAATAACAATATTGATTAGCTAAAGGGAAAGGAAAATAAAAACTAATTTTTAAAACTTTTCCCGAAGGGAGAAAACCCTTCTTTAAGGTGGAAAGGGCCCCAGAGCAGTTGGTAAGCTTCGGGGTGGATGCTTTTCCGTTGGGGGGATAGCCCTCAAGTTGGGTGTTAGGCCCCATAAAGGGTAGGGCGGTAGGCTCTAGGTAAAATAGTTACCCCATGTAAGTTTTTGTGACCCTTTATGGGAAAAATAATGTTTTTAACCCCGGTCCCCAGTTTGGGAAATTCCTGTGCCTAATGGGCAAGCAAACCCTTTTTCCCAGTTATGCACACCTTTTTTTCCCCAAAACCCATTTTAAAATGTTTAAATTTTTTAAATAAAATATACAACTATTTTTATTTTTTTTTAAGTACAAAAAAAGGAACAAATTTTGCCCATATGTAGTGGGATTAATTTTTTTAATTTAAATTTAGGGTTTTGTTTTTCATTTTAACCCTCCGAGCGTCGGCCTACTTGTTTTAAGTTAACGGCACTTTTCTCTAAATGTCGCTGTCTAAAATAAGACGGAGGGCACTTGCCGATCAAATTAATTCAACCCGCACATATTATTGGTGTAATATTATATTAACCCTTTGAGTGCCACATCGTCCCTAATTTTGACGGTACGAAAAGTGCATAAAGTGCCAGCGTCGCCAATTTTGACGTTCGTATTTCGATAATATTTTATATAGTACAAGATTATTTTGGCCAAATAATCAGATGGCTGTATTCTTCCAATCTATCAATAAATACGAGTTTTATGGTTGTTTCTCTACTATTATATCTGTGAAACTTATGTTGTTTGGGTACTTATCAAGAAGCCACTATTATTGGACGAGTTTTTCCTTATCGGGGACAAAATAAATTACAGTATTAAAAACAACTGACTTTATTTAACCTATTTTGGAATTTACAAGTATTACGACAATCAATTAAATAAAAAACTATAAGAACAACGTTTCATTATTCGAAAATGTCAGGGTCATTCGTGGTCTATTTGGCGATGATTTGGAGATAGGAAGTATGACTCATCGAGTATTTTTTGATTCATTATAGAAGAAGGAACGTATAATGAAGTTTATTTTGATCTCTGATAAGGAAAATTCGTCCAAAAATAGTGAGCTGTGATAAGTACCTGTACGATGAATTTTGTCTTCTGAGTCACGCGACGTAGCGGACGAGTATTGTGTTGTGTAACGGCCTTTCTTGTTGTTTATGTGCCGATAACCAAGCATTTGAGTAAATACAAAAATAAAATAGTAACTTTATACTGTATTTCTTTACAAAGTAATGTATGATTTAAGTGTGTTCAAGCGAAAAACGTGAATTTTCAGTGTAAAATGTTATTAGTGTTTAGTAAAATGTAAACTTTTATGTAAATATGTTAGCAAGTATTTGTTTCTAAATTTACTAATCATATTTATTGGTGTTGTATTAATGTTTTATTAGATGTATTGGAAAAATTACATCATTACTAAGTAATTTCTAAACTCTGACAAATGAAGTACAGTTTATAAAAATGTAGGTACTAGGCAGCATTTTGTTAATACATATATTGCCATGCCTTTAAAATTCTAGAATAAGATATTACGGTAATTATCATATTAACGGCCGGAGCGGAAAAATACGAGTTTTGCGTTATTAACTTATTGGAATCGTCCAATAGAACAAAAAAAGTATAAGGTTTGATGGAGTGGAAATGAGAAATAACGAAGTTCTAGAACATAAAAAATTAAATAACTATTATTCAGTAATATCTCCATGTTCTACATCCACGTCTAGCGTCACGTGACCTTTTGTGACCATGACCGGTGATTCAACCTCGTGATGATGTCATCGTTGCGCCGCCATCTTTGCAAACGTAAATGAAAAATAATACTGAAATGAGCAGAATTTTGATCAAAATGAACAATGTTTTTCTTAATTTCGAGCAACAAATTAATTACTTGTTATCGAAATGAGACGAGTGCCTCCGGCCATCAGCGCGGGCTTTGGCAGCACCAAAGGTGCTGCCGAAGCCCGCGCTGATGTCATTTAAAGAAAAACATCCCACGAGATAGTACCTATCAGTAAAATATAAAATTCTAGAAGGGCTGATCAGAAATATAAATTGAAATGTAATGCAAAGGCAATTATGTAAAGTAAAAAAATTTAATAAATCATGAAAAACTCAAATATAAATATATTAGATGGATATTAACAGAGAACACTTACCATTAGTGTGTTGGTGGATAAGCTGAGCAGCAGCAACAAAAAAGTGATTTTTTAAAAATTGTAACATTTAAAACTCTTCTTAACTAATTTTTTCTAATTTTCCTATCGCAACGAAACAACAAAGTCTCCTGGGTTTTAAAAAAAACACGCGACCCGCACGACAAACAAATACACTCATTATTAAAAATTCCCCTGTTCAATAAAAAAGAAAATAATTTCGTTTCGGGTTAAAAAAAACC
>NW_025786378.1:0-19126 GCF_021130785.1 Homalodisca vitripennis
TCTGCACTGGTCAGCTGTTGTGTAAACAGATTTAGTGTACTACCTTTATCAGATTATTTAAAGTTGATCAGCGGGGTTTAATTTAATCAGGAGTTCATCAACCAAGGAATTCCCGGGAAAGAGGGTTCTATGTGTTCTCCGGGGGAGTTTAAAGAACGCGTGGTACTTTTCTAGTAAAGTTGTGTCTGGGCACGAGGAATTTTTATCAAAATAAAATGTTGATCTGGGGGTTTTAATTAATTCGGAAATTATCATTCCTCGCCAGAGTTTTGGCAATGAACTAATATTTCATAAAAATAAAAAAAAAAATCACTCTGTCCCTATCTTACTCATTGAAGACTTCACTAACGCTCAGCCAACTCCCGATGTGGAGGGGAGTTGTAGTCACTCGTTAACGTAGTAATACAAGGTCATTATGGAAACAGCATGAATCGCACTAATTATCGTTGCAAAATTTAAAACGCCCTAAAGTGACGACAATGAATTAGCCATTTAGAGCATTTACCAGGCTTACGGGGAAAGATAAACGATAGAAAGCTGCTGGGCCTTTTTTGGTTAGATGCCTATCAATAGCTCCTTACAAAAAGTTTTACATTTCAGCTAGGGCCAACGGGGATTCGGCCACTATCGAGCACGAAACGTAAGTTTTTAAGTGGAATTTTCAATATAATCCCGGTTTTACGGCCTAAATCATGGAAGATTGAGCAAAAGGTCAGTAGACCTTTGTTGTAGATCGCATTATTTTGTATTAAAATCAAAATTTTTAATCTCGGTCTAGAACTAAGATTTTGTATTGAAATAGAGCCCAGAACACACCAAATCTCACGTAAAACTCAAAAATCAAAACTTTAAAACGCATTATGCGGCCCAAACCGTTGATGATAGGGCAAAATGTTACTGAACTTTTTTTGTAGATCACGTGATTTCCTAAATCCAGTTGCAAATTTTTTTTGAGCTACGACCAACCGTCTAGCCGTTATTAAGCCCGGAATGTAAATTTGTCGGCGAAATTTTCCAAATATTATATTTATTTAATCGCGTTTTTCGGTTCAACTAATGGAGAGTATAGTAAAAGGGGGGGTTCACTGAACCTTTTTTGTAGATCATATCATTTCCTAAATCTTTCTTTAGTTTTATTTTTGACCTCTGACCAATGGTTTCGCCGCTATCGACCCAAAAAACAAAGTTTTTACGTGAAAAATTACACAAATTTTGACCATAATCGCGTAAAGCAGTCATTTACCCGATGGAGGATAGAGCAAAACGTCACTGGACCTTTACTGTAGATCGCGTTAATTTGCTAATTTGATGGGTCAATCAGATTTGAGCTACGACCTACGTTCGGCCCAGTATTCAGGCTCGAAACTTTAATTTTAAGCAAAAAAAATTCTCTGGAATGTCAAACATTCCCGCGTTTTGTCGCTTAACCAGCACGAGATAGGACAAAAATGTCACTAGACCTATTTTGTAGTTCACTTCATTCCTGACTAAACGATTTTTCGTCAGATTGAAGCTAGCTCCATCGGTTCACCCGCTATCAGGCTTACAAGATATGCCTGCAGGGGTAAAGAATGCGCGATTTTTGAGGAATTCTTTTGAGGGGTTTAAAAGTAAAAAAGGCCGGTTTTCAGACTTTTCCTCCGGGTCATATTGTGAAAGGTACCTGCGTGCCAAATTTCAAGTTTTCCAGCACTTCTAGAACTATGTTAGAATTTGTATAACATATACTGATTTTCCAAAGTCAGTCAGTTTCACATGCGGCTGTCTAGTATATTATACTCGCCTTCGGCTCGCTGGGGGCTACGCCCCCAGGCCCCCAAAGTTAACGCTTGCACATTCGGGGATAAGCGGAATTCGGTGACTGGTTAAGTCCGGACATTAAGTAAATGACAACGGATTTAAAAATTGACCTTTTTCAATTAGATTTTTTTCCGGATTCGTAAAAACTTTTGACTTTGAAAGGGGGGCATTTTGCGGTTAAACCGTTAGTGATACGACAAAAAAAGTGACTGGACCTTTCATGTTGGAAATTTAATTTTGTCTTTCGATTGGGACCTCAGATCTGATCTACGACCGATGGTTTAGCCAGAAATGAGCTCGGGAGAAACAGTCTGCACGGCTGTCAGCTATCTTGAAAAGTTTAGTAATAAACATAATAAAAAAACGACCTCAAGGCAGTATTTTAAGTCGAACAGGGGGTTTAATAATCACCAGGAGACTATTCTAGTCAAGGCGTAGAAATTCCCCTGGGTGGGTGTATTAATGTTAAGGAGGTTTAAGACAAGAGGGGGTTTAATTTCGTCAGGATTATTGTCTGGGTTTCATAGGAACAAATTCCCAGAGGGGGGTTAAACGTTACCGGGGGATTACGTCTCTCAGGGGGTTATTCCTGGTTCGATACCCGGATCTTCCCAGGGGGGGGGGGTTAGAGATTTGGTTGACTGGTAAAATTCGGAGCATGAGGTCATGGCAGGAAATGCCCTGGGGGGGTTTCATGTTACCAGGGGGGGTTAGACACATCAGGGGGTTGAATGTGACAGGAGGTTTATCAGGTCATACCAGGAAATCCCGGGGGGGGGGGTTAATATTACCGGGGGTTAATGACACACTTGGGCTTTTTTTAGAGGGTATTGTGTCTTTGAAACATAATTAAATTATTCCTCTGTACTATCTACTTTTGACGCTTAGCAGTAACGCGCAGCAAACTCCCGAAGTCACTGAACCTTTTCTGTAGATCACGCCATTTGCTAATGTGATGGGTCAATCAGATATGAGTTACGGACCAAACGGTTCGGCCGCTATCGGGGTTGAAACATTATTTTTATCGAAAACATCTTCTGGAATTTCAAATGTTCGAGCGTTTTGTCGCTTAACCATGGAAGATAGAGCAAAAAGTCTTTAGACCTTTTTTGTAGTTCACTTCATTCAGACTGACCATGAATTTTCCTGTCAGATCCGAGCTAGCTCCACCGGTTCGCCCGCTATCGGGGCTTACAAAAACAATGCTATGCAGGGGTGAAGAATGCGCCGATTTTTTGGGAATTTTTTTTTGAGGGGTTGACAATGAAACAATTCTCACTTTTCGGGATTTTCCTGGTGGTTACACGTTGGAAAGCTATCTGTGTACCAAATTTCAAGTTCTCTAACTCATCTGGACAGTAGGTTAGAATTAGTATACGTGAGTGAGTGAGTGAGTCCGTCAGTCAGTCAGTTACACATTGCGGTTGTATAGATATTAGACCACGCCTTCGGCTCGCATGGGGGCTACGCCCCCAGGCCCCCAAAGTAAACGCTTGCAAATTCGGGGATAAGCGGAATTTCCGGTTGACGGGTTAAGTCCGGGACATTAAGTAAATGACAAGGGATTTAAAATATTGACCTTTTTCATCAGTTTTTTTTCCGGATTTGTAAAAACTTTTGACTTTGGGAAGGGCATTTTGCGGTTAAACCGTTGGAGATACGACAAAAAGTGACTGGACCTTTCTTGTTGGGAAATTTAATTTTGTCTTTTCGATTGTGCCCTCAGATCTGATAAACGACCTATGGTTTAGCCAGAAATGCAGCTCGGGAGAGAAAAGTCTGCACGGGTCAGCTATCTTGAATTGTTTAGTATAAACATAATAAAAACCGACCTCAAGGCAGTCTTTCCTTATCCAACGGGGAGGTTGTGAATTTCACCAGGAGACTATCTAGTCAAGGCGAGAGAAATTCCCTGGGTGGGTGATTATTGTTAAGGAGGTTAAGACAAGAGGGGGTTTAATTTCGTCAGGAAATGGTCTGGTCATATGAACAAATTCCCAGGGGGGGTTAACGTTACCCGGGGATAAGTCTCCAGGGGGTTATGTGGTCATACCAGGATCTTACCCAGGGGGGGGGGTTAAGAGATTTGGTGACTGGAATAAAATTCGGACATGAGGACATGGCAGGAAATTCCCTGGGGGGGGCTTTAATGTTACAGGGAGGGGGTGTTAACCACATCAGGGGGTTGAATGTACAGGAGGTTATAGGGTCATACCTGAAATCCCGGGGGGGGGGGTTAATATTACCGGGGCACTAATATGGCGTTTTAAGGGTGCTGTTGTGGGTTGCGCCAGTTAAGTAGCTTTGGGTGTCCTTGCTGAAGGGCAAGGAGATGTTAAATGACACACTTGGGCCTTTTTTTTAGGCGGTATTGTGTCTGGTGAACATAAATAAATATTTCCTCTGTCCCTATCTACTATTGACGCTTAGCTAACGTCCAGCCAACTCATATAGAGAAGTCACTGAACCTTTTCTGTAGATTCACGCCCCTTTGCTAATTAGATGGGGGTCAATCAGATTTGAAAGCTACGACCAACTGGTTCGGCCGCTATCGGGCTTGAGAACATTATTGTTATCGCTAAAAAATCTCTGGAAATTTCAAATGTTCGAGCGTTTTGTCGCTTACCCATGGAAGATTAGAGCAAATAAGTCATTAGACCTTTTTTGTAGTTCACTTCATTCATGACCATGGAATTTTCCGTCCGATCCGAGCTAGCTCAAACGGTTCGCCCGCTATCGGGCTTTTACAAAAAAATGCCTGCAGGGGTGAAGAAATGCGCCGATATTTTGGGAATTTTTTTGAGGGGTTGAAAATGAAAAAATTCTCCACTTTTCGGGATTTTCCTGGTGGTTACACGTGGAAAGCTATCTGTGTGTACCAAATTTCAAGTCTCTAACTCATCTGGAAGTAGGTTAGAATTAGTATCCGTGAGTGAGTGAGTGAGGTCAGTCAGTCAGTCAGTTACACATGCGGTTTGTATATATATTAGACTCGCCTTCGGCTCGCTGGGGGCTACGCCCCCAGGCCCCCAAAGTAAACGCTTGCAAATTCGGGGATAAGCGGAATTTCGTGTTTTGGGGTGACTGGTTAAGTCCGGAACATTAAGTAACTGACAAGGGATTTAAAAAATTGACCTTTTTCATAGATTTTTGTTCCGCGGATTCGTTAAAACTTTTGACTTTGAGGGGAATTTTGCGGTTAAACCGTTAGAGATACGACAAAAAGTGACTGGACCATTCTTTCGTTGGAAATTTAATTATGTCTTTCGATTCCGTCGTCAGATTTAAGCTGCGAGCTTTGGTTTAGACAGGACTGAGCTCGGAAGAAAAAGTCTGAACTGGTCAGCTATCTTGATTTTTTTAGTATAAAACATAATAAAAACCGACCTTAAGGCAGTATTTTAAGTTGAACAGGTTGGTTTTGAATATCATGCATCGCGGAAGATTATTTTTAGTCAAGCCAGGAAAATGTCCCTGGGGGGGGGGGGGTTAATGTTACCGGGGATGGTTAACACATCAGGGGATTTAATTTTTAACTCAGCGACGTTATCTGGTCATACCAGGAAATTCCATGGGGGTTTAAAGCTGTTACCTTCTCTAACGCTTCAGAGCCAATTTTCACGATGTGGGGTTGTAGTTCACTCGTTATTAAATTTGTAACACCAAGGTTAAATCCAGAACAAGAACGGATTGCACAAATTGACAGTCGCATCAATCATATTTACAACTCCATGAAATTGCAAAAATTACGAACCAAGATTTTGACATTAAGAGAGATTTTAGGGGCACGCTTACGTGGAAGGATATACGACAAAAAGCTTACCTAACCTTTTTTTAGATCTCTAAGATTGTCTAGTTATTGAACACTTATGGAATTTTTAAGTTATGACGCCTATATATATTGGTGGTGTTATATCCAAGTGGGTTCGCTGCGCGTGCGACCGCCTCCTAGAAACGAAAATTTTCACCTAAAAACAATTATAATTATAATATGTCCTTTTAAAACAGGTTTTTCGGCAAGACCATTTAGGATAGAGGCAAAAAGTTTACTGGAGCTTTTTTTGTAGAACACAGTCGATTAAAAAAACTTATTAAACTTGAGACGTTTTTTTCAGCTACGACCAACCCATTAGAGAGGCCGCTATCAAGCCCGGAAATTGTACATTTGTAAGCGAAACTTTCCAAATATTTTCACTTGAATTGCATTTTTGCGGCCAAACTGATGGAGATAGAGTAAAAAGTTCCACTAAACATTTTTTGTATAATTCCACTTCATTTCCTATATCTTACCTTTGATTTATTTTGACCTACCCGACCAATGGTTTTCGGCCGCTATCGACAGCCAAAAAACAAAATGTTCACGTAACTGATTACAAATAAATTGCACAAAACCACGTTTTTTTTTCTCGGCCCAAACCAACTGCAGATAGGGCAAAAAGTCCATTGGACCTTTTCTGTAGGATTCTGTCCTAATTTGCTTAATTTGATGGGTCAATACAGATTTGAGCTAAAACCTACCGTTCGGCCACTACAGGCTCGAAACATTATTTTTAGCAAAAACATCTCCTGGAATGTCAAATATTAGAGCGTTTTTCCTCGCTTAACCATGGAATATAGAGCAAAAAGTCACTAACCTTTTTTGTAGTTTCACTTCATTCCTGACCATAGAATTTTATCGTCCAGATCCGAGCCTAACTCCAACGGTTTTCGCCCGCTATCGGGCTTACGAAAGGCCTGCCAAGGGGCGAAAAAATGGCGCAAATTTTCTCGAATAATAATTTTTTTTTGATGGTTTAAAAGTAAAAAAGTCTAGGGTTTCAAGACTTTTCCTGTTGGTTACATCGACAAAAGGTACCTGCATGCCAAATTTCAAGTTTCCAGCACTTCTAGAACTATGTTAGAATTTGTATCTACATGATCCAGTGAGTGATGTGAGTGAGTGGTTTCCACATGCGGCTGTATATGTATTTATAGGACTCGCCTTCGGCTCGCCGCTGGGGGGGCTACGCCCCCAGGCCCCAAAGTAAACGCTTGCAAATTCGGGGATAAGCGGAAATTCGGTGACCTGGTTAAGTCCGGACATTAAGTAAATGACACTGGATTTAAAAATTGACCTTTTTCATAGATTTTTTTTCCGGATTACGTAAAAACTTTTGACTTATGAGGGCATTTTGCCGGTTAATAACCGTTAGATAGATACGGACAAAAAGTCGTACTGGACCTTTCTTGTTGGAAATTTAATTTTGTCTTTCGATTGTGCCCTCAGATCTGATCTACCGGACCTATGGTTTAGCCAGAAATGAGCTCGGGAGAAAGAAAAGTCTGGCACGGGTCCAGCTATCTTGTGATTGTTTAGTTAATAAACATATAACAATACAAACCGACCTCAAAGGCAGTATTTTAAGTCGATACAGGGGGTTTAATATCACCAGGAGGACTATCTAGTCAAGGCGAGAAATTCCCTGGGTGGGTGATTAATGTTAAGGAGGGTTAAGACAAGAGGGGGTTTAATTTTTTAAGTTCGTCAGGATATTGTCTGGTCATATGAAACAAATTCCCAAGGGGGGCGTTCTACGTTACCGGGGGAGGGATAAGTCTCCAGGGGGTTATCTGGTGCATACCATGGATCTTCCCGGGGGGGGGGGGTTGGTTTTAAGAAGATTTGGTGGACTAGGTAAAATTTTTCGGACCATGAGGTCATGGCAAGGAAATTCCCTGGGGGGGAGTTTAATGTTACCAGTGGGGTGTTTTAACACATCAGGGGTTGAATGTACAGGAGGTTAAATCAGGTCAATACCAGGAAATCCCCGGTGGGCGGGTGGGGGGGGGGGGGGGTGGGGTGTTTTTAATATAAGCTATCGCGGGTGGTTAATGATTAATGACACACTGTGGGCCTTTTTGTTAGAGGTGTAATCTGTGTGTCTGGTGAACCATAATTAAATTTAATTCCTCTGTCCCTATCTACTATTGAAATCGCTTAGCTAAACGCTACAGCCAACTCCCGAAGTCACTGAAACCTTTTCATGTTAGATCACGTGATTTACCTAAATCCCGTTTAAAAATTTGTGTTTGAGTTACGACCAACCGAAATTAGAGCGCCGCTATCAAGCCCGGAATGTAAAATTTTTAGCGCGAAAAAAATTGTCCCTATATATTTTCCCGACTAATCGAATCGCGCGTTTTTGCCGGGTCAAACTAAGGGGAAATATGAGTAAAAAAGTCCACTGGACCTTTTTTTGTAGGTCATCTTATTTCCTAAATAAAAACGTTAGTCTTATTTTGACCTCCCGGGGACCAATGGTTTCGCCGCTAATCGTATCGACCCCCCAAAACACAAAAGTTTCGCGTAAAAGTTACAACAAAAACTTGTTACATTAATCACGTTTTTTTTTTTCGGCCAAACCAATCGACATAGGATAGGGCAAAGAAGATTACTGGAACCTTTTTTCTCTGTAGATCGCCGCCGCGCAATTTGCTAATTTTTGATGGGTCAATCAGATTTTGAAGCTAAAAAAAATAACGAGACCAACGTCGTTCGCGCGCTGCCGCTATCCGGGCTTGAAACATTATTTTTATCGAGAAAAAATCTCCTGGAATTCTCAAATGTTTATCGAGCGTTTTGGTCGCCTTTAAACCATGGAGAGATAGAGCAAAAAAGGTCATTTAGACAGACAAATTAGTACCCTTTTTTGTTTTGTATAGTTCACATTCATTCCTGGACCCATCAGAAGTTTTCCCCGTTCAGATTCCGAGCTAGCTCGAGCTCCAAACGGTTCGCCCGGCTATCGGGCTTCACAAAAAAATAGCCTGCAGGGGTTGAAAGAATGTGAAAGTAATGCGGCGAATTTTTTTGGGAATTTTTTTGAGGGGTTTGGGAAAATGAAAAATTTCTCACTTTTCGCTCACTTTTCCTTCGGTGATTTTCCCTGGTGGTTTACCACGTGGAAAGCTCATCCTGTGTACCAAATTTCAAAGTCTCGTAACTCATTCTGGGAAAGGATAGGGTTTATGTAATTAGTATACGTGAGTGAGCTGATGTTGAGGTTAGTCAGTCAGTCAAGTTACACATGCGGTTGTAATATATATTAAGGATAAATATCCTTCGGCTCGTTAGAGATCTGACGCCCCAAGGCCCCAAAAAGTTAATGGACCTAGATTCTTGTTGGAAATGAGAGTATTGAGAGAGCCTTTTGTCTTTCGATAAGTTATCCTCGGGAAATGTGTCAAGCTCCGAAATCTCCCAGTTTAAGTCGGTGACAACGTTACTTGGGTTAAGAAGTCTGCACTGGTTAGCTGTTGTACCGGTAAACATCCCAGGGGGGGGGTTAAGTGATTTTGGTGATTGGTTAAATCTCGGACATTAAGGTCATGCACAGGAACATTCCATGGGGAGTGGGATTTAGTTGTACTACCTTTATCAGATTATTAAGTTGATCAGGGGGTGTTAATTTAATCCAGGGGTTGGTTATTGTTCATCATAACAAGAAATTGCGCGGGAAAGAGGGTTTATGTTACCTCGGGGGTTATCGACACATCCAGGCTCCCTTTCGGGTGTTGGCCAAGCCAAATTCGGGATAGCGGGGAAAAAAAAAAAAATTCCGGAATTATCTTGGACCTATGTTATTTATTATTTTTCAGTTTTAATCAAGTTTTCGACTTCTAATGGCTGCGTTTTTACGGTGTTAACGTTAGAGATACGAGAAAAAGTAACGCGTGGGATCTTTACCTCTAGTAAATTTAATTGTGTCTTTCGATTTGGGCACGAGGATTTGATTCGACCTACCGTTCACCACTATCAGGCAGAATGTAAAAGGGGGTTAAGACATCAGGGGGTTTTAATTAATTCAGGATTTGGCCTGGTCATTATGAACAAATTCCTGAGGGGGGTTTAACGTTTCAAGAGTTTAATGGCACACGTGGAACTATTTTAGAGGGTGTTGTTGGTCTTGTGAAAATAAAAAAAAAACACTCTGTCCCTAATACTACTATTGAAGCTTCACTAACGCTCAGCCCAACTCCCGATGTGGAGGGTGATGTTTTAGTCCACTCGTTAACGTAGTAATACAAGCGTCAATATGGAACCCAGCATGAATCGCACTAAATTAATAGTTGCAAAAATTTAAAACGCCTAAAAGAGATCGACAAAAGAATTAGCCATTTAGAGCATTTTCAGGCTTACGGAAAGATAAACGATTAGAAGTGCTGGGACATTTTTTGTAGATCTATCAATAGCTACTTACAAAAAGTTTTTTACATATTCAGCTAGGGCCAACGGTTCGGCCACTATCGAGCACGAAACGTAAGTTTTTAAGTGGAATTTTCAATATAATCACGTTTTACGGCTAAATCATGGAAGACTTAGAGCAAAAGGTCAGTAGACCTTTTGTGTAGATCGCATTATTTTGTATTAAAATCAAATTTTTAATCTGGTCTAGAACTAAGATTTTCGTCGAAGAAAGTCTGAAATAGAGACCAGAAAACAAGATATCTCACGTAAATACTCAAAAAATCAAAACTTTAAAACTGCATTATGCAGGCCACAAAACCGTTGATGAACTAGGGCAAAATGTTAACTGGAACTTTTTTTGTAGATCACGTGCATTTCCTCAATCCAGTTGATAAACTTGATCTTTTTGAGACTGACGAACCATACCGGTCTAGACCGTTATCAAGCCCGGGAATTGTAAATTTGTAGGCGAAAATTTCCAAATTATTTTCATTTTGAATCGCCGTTTTTCGTGTCAAAACTAATGGAGATATAGTAAAGAAAGGTGCAACTAGAACCTTTTTTGATAGATCATTATCATTTCCTAAATCAAAACCTTTTGTTTTATTTTGACCTCCGACCAATTGTTTCGCCGCTATCGACCCCAAAAACAAAGTTTTCACGTGAAAACATTATACAAAAATTGCACATAATCCGCGTATTGCAGGTCAATACCGATGGAGATAGAGGCAAAAAGTCACTGGAGATATCTTTTCTGTAGATCGCGTTTCAATTCTGCTAATTTGATGGGTTCAATCAGAAGATTTGAGCTAACGACCTACGGTTCGGCCACTATTCAGGCTCGAAAACTTTATTTTAAGCAAAAAAAATCTCTGGAATGTCAAAACATTCCCGCGTTTTGTCGCCTTAAACCATGGACGAGATAGGACAAAAAGTACAATGGACCTATTTTTGTAGTTCACTTCATTCCTGACTAACGATTTTTCGTCAGATTCAGGAGCTAGCTCCAAACGGTTCACCCGCTATCATGCTTACAAAGAAATGCCTGCAGGGGTTAAAGAAATGCGCGAATTTTTGAGGAATTCTTTTGAGGGGTTTTAAAAGTAAAAAAGATCCGCCGGTTTTCAGACTTTTCCTCCGGGTTACATTTATTGTGAAAGGTACCTGAGCGATGCCAAATTTCTAGTTTCCAGCACTTCTAGAAACTATGTTAGAATTTGATATACATCCAAAAGTGATCAGTCAGTCAGTGGTTCACATGCGGCTGTATAGTACATTATAGGACTCGCCTTCGGCTCGCTGGGGGGCTACCGCCCCCAGGCCCCCCAAAGTAAGTGCCTTTAAATTCGGGTGATATGATTGATTTGTGTTGATAAGTAAAATTCGGGACATGATGTCCATGCCAGGAAATTCCCAGGATGGGAGGGGGTTAAACGTCTATCTGGGGATAAGGAACGGTCAGGGGGTTCTATCTGGGTCCATACCGAGGGAACTTCCCAGAGGGTAGGGGGGTTAAGAGGATTCTGGGTGATTGGTTAAAATTCGGACATAAAGGTCATGCCCAGGAAAGGGAAACATTCCTGGGGAGGGGGGATTTAATGCTACCGGGGGTTAATTACATCAGGGGGTTTAAATTTACTCAAGTTGGTTTATTTTGGTTCATAACAGGAAATTTCCGGGGCGGAGGGGTAAGTTAATGTGTACCAGGGGTTAACGACACCATCCCAGGCTCCCTTTTCGGGTGTTGCCAAATTCGGGGGATGAATGCGGGAATTCGGAAGAATGTATCTGTGGACCTATGTTATTTTAATTTTTCAGGTTTAATCAAAGTTTTTGACCTGTTAATGGGCGTTTTTACGGGCGGACGGGTTATTTTCTTTTCTTTGTTTTTTAGTTTTTTACGGTGTTGTTTTTTTTTTTTTAAACCGTTAGGAGATTTACGAGAAAAAGTAAACTGGGGACCTTTCCTGGTCGGAAATTTAATTTCATCTTTCGATTGTGCCCTCAGATTTGATCTACGACCTACCGTTCAACCACTATCAGGTCAGAATTGTGAAAGGGGGGTTAAGACATCAGGTGGGTTTAATTTACGTCAGGATATTGCCTGGTCCATATGAACAAATTCCCGGGGGCGTTAATGTCTTACAAGGGCGTTAATGGCACACGTGGGCCGTAATTTTCAGACGGGTGTTGTGTCTGTGAATCGTAATAAAAAAACTCTGTGTGTCGCCTATACTACTTTTGAAGCTTCACTAACGCTCAGCCAACTCCCGACTGTGGAAGGGGGTTTTTAGTCACTCGTTAAACGTTATTAATACAAGGGTCTAATCTGGAACCAGCATGATTCGCACTAATTATAGTTGCTAAGATTTAAAAACCCCTAAAATTGGACGACAAAAAATTTACAATTTAGTGCATTTTTCATGCTTACGGAAAAGATAAAACGAAAGGAAAACTGCTGGATCTATTTTGTAGATCCTATCAATAGCTAGCTTACAAAAAATTTAACATTTAAGCCCAGGGCCATCGGTTCGGCCAATATCGAGCGAAGTTAAGTTTTTTTTTTAAGTGAATTTTATCATCATAATCACGTTTTACGGCTAAACCATGGAAAGATAGAGTAAAAAGTTACTGGACTTTTTTGTTGTAGATCACATTTAATGTTGTATTAAAATTCACATTTTTTAATCTTCCTAAAAAAAAAGGTGTTGCCTGCAATAGAGCCCAGCCAGGAAATCAATATATCACGTTAAAACTTAAAAAATCAATACTTGACACGCGGTGATGAGGCCAAACCGTTTGGGAGATATAGGGGATATGGTACCTAGACCTTTTTTGTAAGATCACGCCAATTTGCTAAATCCCATTGAAACTTTTGTTTGAGCTACGACCAACCGTTTTAGCCGCTTATCGAGCCCCGACGGTAAATTTTTTAGGCGCAACACTTTCAAAATATTTTAATGTGAATCGCGTTTTGCGGTCCGAACCGATGGAGTTAGAGCAAAAGGTCACTGGCCCTTTCTTGTCGTTCACTTCTTTCACTGACCATGAATTTTTCGTTCAGATTGAAAGCTAGCTCAAACGGTTCGCCCGATATAGGCTTCAAAGGAAAGCCTGCAAGGGCAAACCAGGGTGGAGTTCCGTTCAGGAATTTTTTTTGAGGGGGTTCAAAACGCGCTCTCTCTCAACAATATGCTTTTCAGACTTTTCCCGGTGGGTTTGATGATAGGTGCGACGTGCGTGCAAAATTGCACGTTTCCAGCATCTTCTGGAACTATGTTAGAATTAGTATTACCTATGTGTCAGTCAGTGAGAATTCAGTTACACATGCGGCTGTATATATATGGGATAGATAGAGAGATGAGAGAGATATAGGAGAGAGATGGAGTGCATGGACCTTTCTTGTCGGGATAAACTTAATTTTGTCTTACGATTTTCTTCCTCGGATATGAGCTCCGATCTCTCGTTTAGTCGGTACAACGCTTGGGATAGAAGTCTGCACTGGTCCACGCTGTTGTGTGTGTACTGATTTAGTGGACTACCTTTATCAGATTATTAAGTTGATCAGGGGGGGGGTTTAATTTAATCAGGAGTTCATCAACCAAGAAATTTCCCGGGAAAGAGGGTTTATGTTTCTCCGGGGGTTAAAGAACGCGTGGGTTACTTTTCTAGTAAAAGTTGTGTCTGGGCCACGAGGAATTTTTATCAAAATAAAATGTTGATCAGGGGGTTTTTAATTAATTCGGAAATTAATCATTCCACGCCAGAGTTTTGGCAATGAACAAATATTTCTATAAAATAAAAAAAAACACTCTGTCCCTATCTACTATTGAAGCTTCACTAACGCTCAGCCAACTCCCGAATTGTGGAGGGGAGTTTTAGTTCACTCGTTAACTTAGTAATACAAGGTCAATATGGAACCAGCATGGAATCGCACTAATTATGAATTGCAAAATTTATAAACGCCTCCGTGCCGACAAAGAATTAGCCATTTAGGAGCATTTACCAGGCTTACGGCAAAGATAAACGATTAGAATAGCCTGCTGGGCATTTTTTGTAGATCCTCATCAATAGCTACTTACAAAAAGTTTTACATATAAGCTAGGGCCAACGGTTCGGCCACTTATCTGAGAGCAACGGAAACGTAAAGTTTTTAAGTGGAATTTTCAATATAATTACGTTTTAACGGCTAAATCATGGAAGATAGAGCAAAAGGGTCAGTAGACCTTTTGCTGTAGATCGCATTATTTTGTATTAAAATCAATTTTTTTTAATCTGGTCTAGAACTAAGATTTTGTCCTGAAATAGAGCCCAGAAAACAAAAATATCACGTAAAACCCAAAAAATCAAAACTTTAAAACGCCCATATGCGGCCAAAAAACGTTGATGATAGGGAGCAAAAATGTTACTGAACTTTTTTTGTAGATCACGTTCAATTTTTTTTTTTCCTAAATAACAGTTGAAAATCTTGTTTGAGATACGACCAATAGTTTAGACGCTATCAAGCCCGGAATGTAAATTTTTAGGCGAAAAATATTTCAAAATCTATTCAATTAATAGCATTTGCGGCCATACTATTGGAGGATAGAGTAAAAAGTCACAGAACCTTTTATGTAGAATCATATCATTTCCTAGATCATAACCTTTGTTTTATTTTGCCCTCCGACCAATGGTTTCGCCGCTATCGACCTCAAAAACAAACTTTTCGCGTTAGATATTACAATAAAAATTGCACATAATCACGGTTTTTCGGCCAAACCAATAGAGATAAAGGCAAAAAGTCACTCGGACCTTTTCTGTAGATCGCGCAATTTGCCTAATTTGATGGGTCAATCAGATTTGAGCTCCGATCAACGGCTCGGCCGCTATCGGGCCGGCTCCGATAACATTATTTTTATCAGAAAAAAATCTCTGGAATGTCAAATGTTCGAGCGTTTTGTTCGCTTAACCATGGAAGGATAGATAGAGCAAAAAGTCACTGGACCTTTTATTGTAGTTCACGTCATTCGCTGACATGTAACGATTTTTCGTCAGATCGAAGCTAGCTTCAACAGTTCGCCCGCTTATCGGGCTTACAAGAAATGCCTTGGCAGGGGTAAAGAATGGCGCGATTTTTTGGGAATTTTTTTGAGGGGTTTAAAAGTAAAAAAAGTCCGGTTTTCAGACTTTTCCTGTTTGGTTTACCACGGACATATTGTGAAAGGTACCTGCATGCCAAATTTTCAAGTTTCCAGCACTTCTAGAACTATGTTAGAATTTGTTTACATCCTTCAGTGAGTGAGTGAATGTGAAGTTGGTTTCACATGCGGCTGTATAGTAACTATAGGACTCGCCTTCGGCCTCGCTGGGGGATACGCCCCCAGGGCCCCCAAAGTAAGTGGCCTTAAATTCGGGGATATGATTGATTTGGTGATAAGTAAAAATACGGACATGATGTCATGCCAGGAAATTCCCAGGGAGGGGGTTAACGTTACCTGGGGATAAGACGTCAGGGGGTTATTCTGAGTTCATACCAGGAACTTCCAGGGGGGGGGTGGGTTAAGAGTTAAGAGATTTGGTGATTGGTAAAATTCGGACATGAAAGGTCATGCCAGGAAAATTCCCTGGGGAGGGGGAGATTTAATGCTACCGTGGGTTAATACCAATCAGGGGGTTTAATTTACTCAGTTAGGTTATTTGGTCATAACAGGAAATTGCGCGGGGGGGGGTAATGTTACCGGGGGAGTTTAAAGACCGCTACATCCCAGGCTCCCTTTCGGGTGTTTTTGGCCAAAATCGGGGGATAAGCGAAAATTCGGGAATTATCTTGGACCCATATGTTATTTAATTTTTCCAGTTTTAATCAATGTTTTGACTTTAATGGCGTTTTACGCGGTTAAAACCGTTAGAGATACGAGAAAAAGTAATCTGGACCTTTCCTGTCGGAAATTTCAATTTTATCTTTCGATTGTTGCCCTCAGATTTTGATCTACGACCTACCGTTCAACCACTATCAGGTCAGAATGTGAAAGGGGGTTAAGACATCAGGGGGTTTAATTTAGTCAGGATATTGGCCTGGTCATATGAAACAAATTCCTGGGGGCGTTAATGTTACAAGGGGTTAATGGTACACGTCGTGCCTATTTTAGAGGGTGTGTGTTGTCTGTGAAACGTTAATAAAAAACTCTGTCCCTATCTACGTTTGAAGCTTCACTAACGCTCAGCCAACTCCCGATTCGTGGAGGGGGTTCGGGGGTTTTCGAGTCACTCGTTAAACGTATTTAATACAGGGTCAATCTGGATGGAACCAGCATGAATCGCACTAATTATAGTTGCAAGATTTAAAACCCCTAAATTTGCCGACAAAAGAATTAGCCTCATTTAGGAGCATTTACACAGGCTTACGGGAAAAGATATACAGATAGAATGATGCTGGGCATTTTTGTAGATCCTATCAATAGCTACTTACAAAAAGTTTTACATATAAGCTAGGGCCAACGGTTCGGCACGTATCGAGCACGGAAAGTAAGGTTTTAAGTGGACAATTTCAATATAATCACGTTTTACGATTAAATCATGGAAGATAGAGCAAAAGGTCAGTAGACCTTTTGTGTACGATAGCATTATTTTGTATTAAAATCAAATTTTTAATCTGGGCTAAGAAACTAAGATTTGTGTCTGAAATAGAGCCCAGAAATCAAAATCTCACGTAAACCCAAAAAATCAGAAACTTGTAAAACGCTTTATGCGGCCAAACCGTTGATGATAGGGCAAAAATGGTCACTAGAACTTTGTTTTTGTAGATCACCGTCATTTCCTAAAATCCCATTGAAAATTTGTTATGAGCTACGACCATTAGTTTAGCCGCTCATCGAGCCGGAATTGTAAATTTGTAGGCGAAACTTTCAAATATTTTAATGTAATCGCGTTTTTGCGGCCGAACCGATGGAGTTTAGAGCAAAAAGGTCATGGACCTTTCTTGTAGTTCACTTCATTCTGACCATGAATTTTTCGTCAGATTGAAAGCTAGCTCCAACGGTTCGCCCGATATCGGGCTTCAAAGGTAAGCCTGCAAGGGCAAAACAGGGGTCCGTTCAGGAATTTTTTTGAGGGGTTCAAAAGTAAAAAAATCTGCTTTTCGGAATTTTCCCGGAGGTTTGAAGATAGGTGCGAGCTGTTGCGGTGCAAAATTGCACGTTTCCAGCACTTCTGGAACTATGTTAGAATTAGTATTACCTATGTGTCAGTCAGTGAGTCAGTTACACATGCGGCTGTATATATATGGGATAAACGTTAGAGATACAAGAAAAAGTGATGGACCTTTCTTGTCGGAAATTTAATTTTGTCTTTCGATTTTATCCTCGGATTTGAGCTACGTCTCTCGTTTAGTCGGTACAACGCTTGGGGATAGAAGTCTGCACTGGTCAGCTGTTGTGTAAAAGATTTAGTGTACTACCTTTATCAGATTATTAAGTTGATCAGGGGGTTTAATTTAATCAGGAGTTCATCAACCAAAAATTCCCGGGAAAGAGGGTTTATGTTCTCGGGGGTTTAAAGAACGCGTGGTACTTTTCTAGTAAATTTGTGTTGGGCACGGGAATTTTTATCAAAATTAAAATGTTGATCAGGGGGTTTTAATTAATTCGGAAATTATCATTCCACGCCAGAGTTTTGGCAATGAACTAATATTTCATAAAATAAAAAAAAACACTCTGTCCCTATCTACTATTGAAGCTTCACTAACGCTCAGCCCAACTCCCGATGTGGAGGGGAGTTTTAGTCACTCGTTAACGTAGTAATACAAGGTCAATATGGAACAGCATGAATCGCACTAATTTTAGTTGCAAAATTTAAAACGCCTAAAAGTGACGACAAAGAATTAGCCATTTAGAGCATTTACCAGGCTTACGGAAAGATAAACGATAGAAAGCTGCTGGGCATTTTTTGTAGATCCTATCAATAGCTACTTACAAAAAGTTTTAATTTAAGCTAGGGCCAACGGTTTCGGCCACTATCGAGCACGAAACGTAAGTTTTTAAGTGGAATTTTCAATATAATCACGTTTTACGGCTAAATCATGGAGATAGAGCAAAGGGTCAGTAGACCTTTTGTGTAGATCGCTTATTTTGTATTAAAATCAAATTTTTAATTGGTCTAGAACTAAGATTTTGTCTGAAATAGAGCCAGAAAACAAAATCTCACGTAAAACTCAAAATCAAAACTTTAAAAGCATTATGCGGCCAAACCGTTGATGATAGGGCAAAAATGTTACTGAACTTTTTTTGTAGATCACGTGATTTCCTAAATCCAGTTGAAAACTTTTTTTGAGCTACGACAACCGTCTAGCCGTTATCAAGCCCGGAATGTAAATTTGTAGGCGAAAATTTCCAAATATTTTCATTTAATCGCGTTTTTCGGTCAAACTAATGGAGATATAGTAAAAGGTCACTGAACTTTTTTGTAGATCATATCATTTCCTAAATCTACCTTTTTGTTTTTATTTTGACCTCTGACCAATTGTTTCGCCGCTATCGACCCCAAAAACAAAGTTTTCACGTGAAAATTACACAAATTTTGCACATAATCGCGTATTGCAGTCATACCGATGGAGATAGAGCAAAAGTCATGGACCTTTTTGTAGATCGCGTAATTTGCTAATTTGATGGGTCAATCAGATTTGAGCTACGACCTACCGTTCGGCCACTATCAGGCTCGAAACTTTATTTTAAGCAAAAAAATCTTGGAATGTCAAACATTCCCGCGTTTTGTCGCTTAACCACACGAGATAGGACAAAAAGTCACTGGACCTTTTTTGTAGTTCACTTCATTCCTGACTAACGATTTTTCGTCAGATTGAAGCTAGCTCCAACGGTTCACCCGCTTCAGGCTTACAAGAAATGCCTGCAGGGGTAAAGAATGCGCGATTTTTGAGGAATTCTTTTGAGGGTTTAAAAGTAAAAAAGGCCGGTTTTCAGACTTTTCCTCCGGGTCATATTGTGAAAGGTACCTGCGTGCCAAATTTCAAGTTTCCAGCACTTCTAGAAACTATGTTAGAATTTGTATTACATATTCAGTCAGTCAGTTTCACATGCGGTGTATTTGTTATTAGACTCGCCTTCG
>NW_025786379.1:0-17518 GCF_021130785.1 Homalodisca vitripennis
AATGCATTTTTAAGGTCTAATTTTGTAAATTGTGTGCGCTTTGTTCAAAGAGCTTAAAACCAGGTTTACTGAAGGAATGGGGTGGGCATCTGTTTTCAACTGTGCATTAACCTTCCTGAGATCAGCTACCATTCTGTCGCTTCCATCTTTATTTTTCACTAAAAATACTGGGCTTGCATATTCTGTGTAATCCTGACATTCCTCTAATATTTTTGCTTGTACTAAATCGTCCAATAATTTGTTTAATTTTTCCCTTTCTGTTTTACTCTGCCTATACGGTGGTGAGTTTACAGGTTTCGTATTTGTTTTTAATTCGAGTTTAACAGGAGGTATGTTTGCAGGAGTTAAATCGATTACCTTTGTTGTAAATATGTGTCTGTATTTTTGTAAAACGTCAAGGACTTGTTTGTGTTCTTGGAGGGTTAAATGTGGTGAGATATCAAATACTATGCCGTCCTTATCTGTCAATATTGTTTTTCCTGTGTCAGTTGTAGTGGTATGGTGTTCCAGGGTAGGCTGTGCTTCGAGAGTTGGGTAATGTATATGTCCTATCGTAGTATGTGCGGGTATCCTTTTTGGGAAATTTGATGCGTTATAAATATTTACAATTGTATCTGTACCATCTTCCCCTTCTGTAAGATATGCATGACATTTCTTTTTTATTCTTAGATTCCTATCTGTTTCGATGGCTGTTCGAGACTCTATACCTTTTAAAGAACTAATCCTAATGTGCTGATGCGGTGCTATAATTATGTCTTGTGGGGCTGTTACCTCTGTTACTTGCTGTACTTCTAATTCCTGTGTGTTTTTAAAATTCTTGATGTCTAACTGCCACTGTTCATTCATAGGTATTATATGTTCAATCTGATATTTGGTAATTTTTATTGTTTTATTTTTATAGTTTAACTCCACGCAGTTCTGAAATAGGAATATGTTTCCTACCAATATAGGGCTGTTTAGATCAGGTGTCACATAAAACGTGTCTTCAAGTATTACTTTGCCAATTTTTATGGCGATCTTTGTTGAACCCAAAACTGTTAATGGTATACCGTTAGCCGATATCAACGAGGGTATGTTGCTAGTATTTAATTTTGTTGCACAAACTAGGTCTGCTCTAATAATGTTTATGTTACATCCTGTATCTATAATGCAGGTACTGGATGTCGAGGGTTTGTGGTCAAGGCTACGTCTATTGTTAGGACAGGTATCTTCTTCGTAGTTTTATTTTCGCAATTAAATATGAGTTCATAAATATCCTCTAATAATAATGTTTTATTTTTTCTCGGTCTGTGTATCCTGTCTTGCGTTATTTCTTGCAAGTTAGTACAATCTATCATATTCTGTTTCTTCTGTTGCTCTATGTGATTTAAAATCTGTATAGTGTCTATCTCAATGGTTTCTTCCAATCCAATTTTAAGAACTTAGTATATTTTAGGGTTCATTAATCATTTTCAATTCCATATCTATTTACATTTTCACAATTTCGAAAATATAAATTCATGTAAATGTTTAGCTATTTTAAAGAAAGTTTCTCATGTTAGTCCATGAACTCATTATTATTGCAACACTACAAAATTACTAGTAAATGTTATAATGAATTAAATTCAAAATAAATTGTAATGAATAATTTAATATTAAATATGTCTTCAAAGTATTAAGACATTAAGTTTTGTGCTTAATATGTCGATTGACGCAATCAATTAATCAATTTAATGAAATGTTGTCACAAATAAATGTGTTGGTTCATTTGAGGGTATTTGTACTGCCAATCTAACCTATTATTAAATCCTCTCACAGCAACCCTTGCTCAAAATATGTCACAACCTTAATCTTAAACTAAACCAACCCTACAAAACCTTACAACTGTAATTTAATTTCTTAGTAGCAACATGTGTACAGTACAAACACTATTTGATGTTTTAAAAAATATGTAATAGGTTTTTGAACTGCATAAGTGGTTAGTTTTTCGCAGCTAAGTCCTTAATTCGTTGTAAAGGAATCAGCTGAGTGGGTAATTATCGTTTTGTTTCTCTAGCAGATAGTACGATGTTTTAACTTTTGCTAAAAACAAATACGGATTATTAATGGACCGGGGTTTTCATGTGCGAATTATCGACTTTCTACTATATATAAAAACCCTTACTATTAAAAGACATATTCACAAAGTCGGGAGGTCCAACGAGACAGATCGATAATTGGTTCCCTAAACGGGGATTTACTCAAATTATTTTCTGTTATTTGTTTCAAAACTAATGACCTTGTTTGTAATTTCATGGTTTTGGTTTCGGGTTTTGATAAAATGCAGATGGCATGTTTAACGCAAAAACACTTTGTTACAAAACTAGTTAATTTAGTATAGTGATGACTATAATTGTTTACTGCTTTTACTCTAGCAATAACTTTACATGGGTAGTAAATGTTTGTATAACCATCATTGCACAAACTCTATTTCTGCTGTCTGTTCTATTTTCGGCTTCAATTGGTTTTGGTGTAGCTTTAATGCCATATAAAATACTGAAACCACAGAGTACACATTACTAGCGTGTGTACATACGCGAAATTGTTGCATCAACTAAAGTGAAGTGGGGATATCAGCCCAGTTATTCTCACATAGATTTGAAACCATAGGATATTATCGTACCATAAGTTTTGATTTAAAATTGCAAATAAAATGAAATAGATATATATCCCCAATATTACTGAAAAACGAAAGAATGACAGTATCTTACCTATCATTAATACCCCGAATTTTTTTATAAATACCATTATATTTGTAACAGATTTGGTTAGTTTATATGAACGTGGGTTGTACAACAAATAACTCCAAAGCGACTTACATAAAATAAGTTTGCTAAAGACGTATCGCTCACTGTTACTTGATAGTATGTTTCAAATGATATTCCTGGGAGTGACTGATATATAAAAGTATATTATTCAATTTATTGTTTCTTTCAGACATTTAATTATGGGCTTGATAGTTCAGTTTATAATATACAACACTTATTTCATGTATTTTTTCATCGTGATATGCATGAAAAATTTGGGTCCATTCAGCTTCTTTGGTTGTCTAATCAAATCAAATCAAATCACTTTTATTTCCAAACACAAAGGAAAATGAAATACAAAATTAATAAATCATTACATTGAAATGATAACAAATGTAGCATTTGTTTATTATCTAATTTCATTTGAACATACAATAGTATTCTAGTAATACAATTCAAAAATCTAAAATTAAATAATTAACTTAAAATTATATATAAAAAGACTTATGTTACATAAAGAAATCAATATAATGAATAAATAGATGAAATTATACCCGATTTATTACTTATAATTACATATCCACATCCATAGACGCATACACTATGTAAAAACAGCATTAATATTTTGCTACATAATTTCTAGATAAATTCAAATAAATGGGCAGAAAGAGCCTACATGGGCCTTATATGGCCTGTGCGTAGATCTCGAGTTTAAATTGTTAAGATTTCGAATTTTATCTCGAGCAGGAGTGTAGTATTAATTTTTTTAAAATTTGAAAATTTTTATTTATTTATTCTATTTTTATTTTACAATGCAAACAATACAGGGTTTACACACCCAATTACATTGTGCATGTTTAAATCAAGGTATGACATGCAATAATTTATTCACACATTCAAATAAATTCAATCCAGTCCAGTGTTCCACCAAAATAGTTCCATTAAATAGATAAATTTTAAGCCTAAAGATTAATAACAATATACATATATATTATATATATAGATATAACAACGTAACTATAATAAAATTATAAACAAAGAAATAACACACAATAATAAATAATCATAAATATTAACAATAGTCAAGATAAGCCATAACAAAAAGAACGCGTGTGTGTGTGTGCGACGCGCGCGCTGTGTCGTGCGTTGTTTAATTCACGTATACACATCTTAATAAAAAATTATTGTGTACTGAGTAGTAATTTGTTAAATGTGTGTAATGTAAGGTATTAGATAGATCTAGCTCAGTTTATATCCCTCTGACAAAGTCTTTTGTATTGGATTAAACACTATGTAAAATAATATATCAACCTCCCAGGCAAAGAATTATGCAATCTCATCATTGTATTCAAAGGTGATGAAAAATGTGCCATTGTTACGAGAACAAATTAATGTGAAACAAATTTTGGGATCTATTATAAAAATTCGATGGCAGTGTTAAAAATTAATTTTTGACAAGCAAAATGAATTCCATTACCTTCACCCTCTCAGCAATTTAAAAAGAAAAAGTTAAATTCGCAAATTTTCTACGGTTTTTGAAGACTTTCCCATTTCAAAAATGCTCTTAAAAAGTTGATTATATGAAAGTATCGAAGGTAAAGTGACCAGTTTTCTTTAAAATATAAATATTCGTAAAAAACCTGTTTTTGTATCCTTTTCAAATTAAATTAATGCGATTAGCAAAATAAAGATTCCATTTTTACTACTATTGGCCAAATTCTAAATTTGATCGGACAAGTGATATATTACAATGTTTTTTTTTTTAAGGTTGAAAATTGAATGAAACATTTGAAGACTGTATCTAATAATAAAATCCCAAGTTTTTGTAGGCCCTTATTTACAATAGATGAGATATGAGGATTGAAAGTTAAAGGTAGGATCCAAAAATTACGCCTATATAACATTAGGATTCAAATTCCCTTTCAAGATTACTACCATTTTATGTCATAGTTATTCGAATTGATATCTTTTTCCTTTGTGAATGACATACTAACTTTGCACTTACTCAATTATTAAAAAAAGATCCTTATATTTACTAGTTCCAATCTACAATTGCATCCAAATCCCCCTGTAATGCGTTTGGAATCCTGAGGGCTATTGACTACTTTAATAAAGTTTAAGGTCATCGGCCGTACAGTAAAATTTTGTTGAATTTTTTGTGCTCAGGTAAAAATATCATTGATAAACAAATTAAAAAGTACTGGGCCCAAGTTTAGACCCCTGGAGGAACCCCTGGAAGTTTACTAAATATTGAACTAGGAATTTGTGCCCCATATAAGAAACATATGTGTAAAACCTATTTATAAAAGTAAAGGAAGAAAAAAAAAAATTTACCAACTTAGACGAGAAACCGATAAATTATGCATTTTACTTAAAATTAAACTGTGATCTACTCTATCAAACGCCTTAGTTAAATCTGTAAATAATTACATCTACCTGAGAGGTTATTATCCATTTGAAATAAGACATATTCCGTAAAATTTTTAACAAATTTGTCACAATTGATTTCATCAGGCTTGGAAAACCCCATGCTGCCTATCAGACATCAATGGAGTCATAAAATTTACAATTTTTTTACAAATAATTAATCTCCAAATATTTTTGCAGGAGTTGAATAATAAAATTTGCTAACTGGGCGATAACTCTGTACAAGCCTTGGAATATTCCACTTTTAAAATTGGTGGTTACTGCTCGAGTTAATTTAAACAAATCAGGAAAACAACAATTAATTAAACTAAATGTTAAAAAATACATACAACAAAGTTGGGTTTCACAAATATTTCACTACACTAACCCTTATAAATATAGTGGATGTGGATTTTTAATCTGGGCCAGCCAGATTCGTTTACATAACTAAGGTATTTAATAGCATCACTTACATCACCCTCAAATATCTTTGATCAATAAAAAAAACATAAGGCTAGGGAGGATAGACAAGTTTCCAGGGTCAGTGAACTTTCCAAGTTAAGAAGGATGGAGTGAAAGTAGATTTAAAGTATGTAGCAAATGCTTCTCCGCTATTGTTACTATCCCCTTTAATAATCTGGACATCCATTGCTGACATAATGGGACTATTAGCATTCTTATGATTCCTTGGAATTCTTTATAAAATCCCAGGAATTTTTCTCACATCTTTATTGATGCTGACTTTCAACACTATTTAAATAAATAGTTAAAAATAATCCAATTTTATTCTACATTTAAAGTATCTTTCCTTAATCTTTTAAAACTATCTTAAATCTAGTCTCATTTAAAGTTTTCGTGTTTTAACTTCCTCTTCTAATTCTTATATTTTTAATTTAATAATATACGTGGGGGGGGCGGCTCTCTTCGTCTACTCTCGAGCCGCTGGACTGGTTGCTCAGAGATCCATAATGGAAGTTATCCTTATGTAAAAACAGAAGATATCCCTACTGAATTATTATTTGAGCGGTGTTCCTTGTTTTAAATATAAGACAGCTCCTTTATTAAGTCCCTATTAATTATATATTCGTTAATAATTAAAAATACAATGTTCCAAGAAAGTTGCCCATACATACTTAACAAGTAATAGAGTAAATTTTGGATTTGATATTCCCAGACCGGCACACACTTTGGAAATTAATAATTCGTTTTATTTAGCTCAGCCAACTTTATAGGAATCTCCCAACTGATGTTACTGCAGGCCCGAGGGTGGTGGTGCTGCTGCATAACAAGCGGAGGGTGGGCGAGTGGGTTGTCTCGGCCAGGGCTGGGGCAGCCAGTCGGGAAGGCGCTCATTTCAGTCGCCATACACATAATGTGTAAATTGCACGACGACGTTCGTTCTTACATCCATCACAAGCACACACTACACACACACACACACACACACAACAACACACACACACACACACACACACAACACACACACACACACACACACGTTGTGTGGTTACTCTTTTTTTTTTTTACTTATATATTATGTAGGATGTATACAATGTTTTTAGTTTAAAATTATACCACATTTAGAAGTTCATTTATTTAATGTTAATGTAAGCTACGCAAAGTTCAAATTAAATAAGTTTAATTAGTGCTGCTGGACTGACTTAAGAACTCTAATCCTGCACACAAGACGTGGAGTCTCTGCAGGTATTATACCAATTTTCGTTTTACGTATTTTATAAGTCAATTTGTTATTCATGAATTGTTTGGAAATAAATAAATGAAATGAAATTATATTAGTTCGCTTACTATACCATACTGGATATCCACTTTTCACTTTGTTCCTTCTGGTTGGACAACAGTTATCAAAACTTGATAAATTGCTTTGTAAAATAAGTTCCACAGCCAAATTAGGTATCATTAATATTATTCCAAAAAGGGACCAATAGAGGCTCCTAAGACCATGATACAACTCTACAATATTTGTTCTTTTTTTAATTATAACTACTAATGCTGATGTTATTACTATTTCCTGACTTATTCCATATAATGGCACCATTCTAGCTTCCAAATTTAAAGCAGGGTGGTAATTGTCCTCATTAAAAATGGTGGGCTGTCACACTGATAGGCCAATACCTAGTTCCAGCCAATTTGAAATAACAAGATCCAATGTTCTGGCCTGGATGATTTGGTATAAAATTATGCATAGACCAATTTTCCAAATTTCATAAAATTACTTAACTCTTTAAATATGACTGTCACCTATTTTCTAAAATCTTTATGAGGAAGTATTCTTAAGTTAAATTTTCCCCCAAGAATTGCAAATTCTACCTTTATGGGTACTAACATAACCTTTCTTCAAATTCAAAAAACATAATATAAGCATCTAAACTAGAGAATTACACCTAATGTATACTACTCTAATCAAATAAATTAAACCCCTTCCCATCCCTTAACTTTAACCCATATCATCTCTTCTGACTTATTCACTCACAACATGCTCAGACTGTAAACCAATTATTCCTAACAGCTAATAAAACTCCTCCCCCCTTGCCCATTCCACTCACTAGCCTATCCCTATCTCTACGAAAAAAATAGCTAAACTCATTATTAAAAACTTTCTCCATTATTTATTTTCAGGAACAGGTAACCCAGGTTTCTGTCTATGCAATTATGTGATAATCACATAGACAAAAACATTAGTTCTAAAAGTAGTAGTTTTTGACCTAAGCCCTCTTACATTCTGGTAGTATATATTAAGTACTTTTTTTACACTTATTCATGTTAGACATAGAGCACATTTGGAGAAAATGAATAGAAAATATAAATTTAACAGTATAAGGCTCATTCAGTAATAACTCAACATGAATACTTCCATATTAACAGGCCTACTAGGCCTATATCAACCAGGCAACTAAACGTTCAGTATAAATATTTTTGTACATTAATATAAATACTGCTCATGATAGGCATACATAAATAATAATAATAAACATGTACAACTAGCATGTGTTCAAGCTTCTAAATAAATATGTGTTCCAAACTTAAGGTTAAAGGTGTGTCTAACCTAATAGCTTTGTAAACAAAACCTAGCATAAATATAACTAGCCACCTCATGCAGTGAAATAAAAAAAAAAAAAAAAATGATTATGGTAAAAAAAAAAAAAAAAAAAAAAAAAAAACACCCCCCACAACCAACAAACAAAATACAAATAAGGAGGTCCCCTTTGTAACCCTTTTTGGGTAATAACATGATTTCCACTCTCGATACAAAAATTACCACTAATAAACACCAAACCAAAAATGAACATGATACACTAACACTTAGGGTCCTCCACTCAAAGCCCATCTAGGCTGGCTTCAGTAAGAATATTTTCATAGCTTTCTCGTTAGTAGCCTTTCTCACGTAGATGGCAACAATTAAGGGTCCATACGTATTGGTAGCCTTTCTTCCTAGCAACTTCTCTAGTTTTCTGCAGTAGCTTCCTATTTTGGTGATGTTTGGAGCGATATCATTAACATAGGATACTAGGATTCACTGGCATAACCCAAGTCAGCCGCACGTAAGCAGATTCTTAGCATTCTCATTCTGTAAAAAATTCCATCTTGTGTCCTGTCGGCTGATTAACTTTTAATTTATAATAGGCCCTTTTCACCATCTTCGCCTAATGTACCCATCCGATGAGCAGCAATCCACTAAGGATTTGTGAACCCAGTCCTTGAAGTTTATTGCCATCCGCCAATCGTTTTTAATCCGTCGTTTAATACCATTTGTTTTTTACTTCTGGTATACCGTAACACTACTAAATTGTTCCGGGTTGTGAGTATTTGTTCAAGATCATTTAACTTCCGTTCTAAATCACGAACCTTAGACTTTAATTTAATGTTCTCGTTTAAAATACACCATTCCAACCTCACTAACACACATGATCAAACTCTCGCGTCTTCTTGCTTCTTTAATAGACTCCGATAGTCATCCTTTATGTTATTATGACAGAGCTCAACTGACGAGGCCAAATCAACTTGTTCCTGCTGATATAAACCTTGATAATCAGTACTGTGTTGCCTCAATAGCTACTAATTATTCGTATTTGAGTTTCTTATCAAAGTGATTGTAAATGTTGGCTCTCGTTATCTTCACTGGACTTGGACATATTTTCTAGTTTTTCACGTTTTTGATGTCTTCTCTGGGTGTTATCAGGCATGATAGCGCAATATGGAAGAAATGGCGGTTCACAGCGTACAACTTAAAAATCGAATTATTTCTGGGCAGAAATAGTGCTGGTCCTCAATAAACTTTATTAACTAAAAAATGTTTAGTATTTACCACAGCACAATAATAAACACTTCAACAAAATATTGTAAGAAATACCCGTGAAAAATACTAATACTGTAAGGAGCCAATACACCCAATTACACCATGGTAGCTCATCTTGATGGACGTTGATAATTTGAAAGAAGACATTCTAAAGCAGAATAAACGACGGATTTGACCTCGGAATTCGATAGAATAATCAGCTATATAGAGGAGAAAGTAGACAAATAATGTAAAATATTGATGGTGAACAAAAGTTACAAAAAAAATAGGCTAATTACTTAAAGTGAATGGATTTTATTATCTTATAGTTTGAAGAGGAGAGGAGACGGGGTACAATGCCGTTCAGTCAGTTGTCAGACCAAGTCTAGGTCCGTCTGTAGGTCCCAACAGAGATAAGTAATCTGGGCCCTCACACTGCTTATGAGAATCATAAAACTCCTTGACATGTTTCTTAAAAACCTCAACGAGCAGGGAGAGTCGAACAGCTTGAAACTTTCTAAAAACTATTAGAGTAATTTCGATATGATAAATGTGTGCTAGATAAAAACAGTTTAGTTGTCGCAAATGATTTTGTGTTGGTGAAAATGTGTTATTCCGGACTATATTTGCATATCTTGTGTTATAAAAATGTCGGGATGTGTGCACCACCTAGTCATAATAGTCTAAAACCTGACATCAAGCGTTAAGCATGCACACAAAATTAAATTAATCAAGTTATAACTAATTTATTTAATTCCAAAACTCTAATATTGTTACGTACATCGCAGTTACCGCACGCGCGAAAACATGAAACCAACGTTGTAAGAAAATCCAAAAGCGGCCTGAAAAAAAAAGCACCAAAATCATGTTGCATGCGCTGCCCACGCAATTAGGTTGGTTATGTTGGGGGGAAATTCAACATTGTAAATATTTTTTAAAACAATTGAGACATTGAGATACGGGTTGTAGTGAGTTAATGTTACTCAAAACACACAACCGTTATATGTTACTATGTTACAGGTACAGGATTTAATATTTCGAATTGGCAATATATAAAATATTAAACTACCATTATTTACCTCACCAATATTTGCTCAGTAATAAAGTTGTCATATTAATTATTAAAAATTAATATTAGGACAGTCTCCAAGAGTAACGATATATAAAGTACAAGATATAATGTTTTTGTTCTCAAAAAATAAATGTACTGAACGTACAAAAAAATATTTTTTCACAAAACCTCATTTCGGCCATGTATGGAATAGCATCATTATATTATAAATTAATTTTCTTTTTAATTTTTAAACTTTTTTTTGATGATAACAGATTTACACAATAAGTCGGATATAAAATGAAGATACTCATATTTTATCTCATTCCGAATAAAGCATACTTTAGTTCGAAATTACAATCTACTCATATAACCAGTTCTTCGGTTATTCCAACATTATGGAGGAGTGATAAAATAAATTTTCGATTTTTTTTATTTAAATGTTTCTCATTTGGATAAAATTGCCATTTCTGATGTCGGACTTAAAAAGATATTAAAATACAATAAAAATTAAAATTTCGATTGTAGTTTTTAACACAGAATGGATATTATAAAATATGTTTTAAGATGTAAACATACTTTTACACTGATTCCATGTGTTCAGGTTATAATCATACTTTTAGGTGTGGAGTATCCAAATAATTGGTATAGTATCATTAAAAAATTATTTTTTTTGTTTTAAATTTTTTTTTTATCACCTAAAATATGCTATATTCTTGCAAAGACAATTGACGCAGATACCTCCTCTAGGCATGTTCCACTGGTAAAACAATTTCAGTAACAGTTGGATATAAAATAATATAACAAAACGGAAATTACAGATTATTAAGTATCCAATCCTCACATTGTAACATAGATTAAAAGGGAGGGTCATTGTATAATAAACCACCATATGTTTCTAATGTTATTACAGCGCTTTTAATGTCAGGGGTCACTCAGGTAGTGATATACTTAGTGAGGCAGTAGAGAGAAACAATATGAGGCCTGCCCTAATAGAATATACTACCCTAACATGTGTTTGTCAATTAAAACGTGCTTAAATTGTTTTTTAATACAAACATCTTTACTGTAATATGTTATTAATAATAATCAAACCCTAGTAGAAACGGAAGTATTAGTATCTCAAATGTAGTGATGTCATTACAAAAGATGTTATTTCAAAACCCACGACGTAATAATTAAAAAAAACCTGTTTGATTTAATAATAATTGCTAACCAGAGTATTTGATAATCTATCTAACAAAGACTTAAACTCCCTAATAAGCCAAACAGTTATTGATTTTACTTAGTGATCTATAGTGATGTTACAGTGTATATTGAGTTTTATGCGGAAGACTCAAATTCAAACAATAAATTTTAATCTTCCCTATTTCAAGTATTTTTAAAAAATCCCACATGATATAATTCTTGATCATGATCCTTTAAGCTTGTTTCTTTCTTATTATGATTAAAATTTACCTCTTCACTCAAAGCTGAGTCCTTTTAATTTAAACAAATAATAACAATAAAGATGTACTATTTTTATTAGGGGAAGTTACGGCTAAGAAAAGCCGTCTGTTAAGTCAACACTGTAAACCTGGATATCCTTATTAAAATTCGAAATGATTTAACTAGGAAAATTGTGTGTAGTGATTGTTGCTCTTATTCTTAAAATTCAATAATTATGAATTGCATGTATTCGTTTTTTAATAATTGTTTAATAACAGGCAAATATAAAGCCCAAATTAAAGGATAGTGAATAGTATTAAGAGACAAATTTAAAAAGGATAAAAAACCTGGAAGTAAATCCTATGATTTCCTAAGAGTGTCACTGTGTCGGAAAGATTACAATTTTCTCCACCTAATGAGTGGCGAGGAGAGATTGTAGTTTTTTAAAGGATGACCTTAAAAATATCCGCCATTAAGAGCCCAAGAGCCTAATTTTATCCGTTGATAGGCATAAAATATTCCTTGAAATCGATATTTTATAAAAATAAAGGATTTTATTTTTTCAAAAAATGAAACCGATCGTCAGCTACGGAAAGTTTTGAGTAAAGGGCCAAAAAGGATTCAAAAAGTGCCGCAAAAGTTAAAGTATCCTTCCCCCTTTGATTATTCCTTCATCTAACACTATACATCTAATAAGTCTTTGTAATATGTAGAATATATTGTATTGTAGTAGTAGAAACTAAGTCATAACCACAGTAAACATAATCACTTTTTTCGAAAATTCACCTATATTTATTACAACTAAAATTATAATTTTTATTAAAATTTATTTCAGAAAAGTAACAGGTTAAAGGAGTAGATCGGAACTTAGAACAAAACAAATTTCCCTCCCCAAACAAATTTTTGTTTTGTTATTCTAGATTTGTGGTTTTTTTATTTCACTCCATATTTATGGAGTCAAATATCACAATATTAGTTTGTTAAAAATAATTTGCATTATTCGAGGGGGGTTACAGGAAGATTATTCGCTGCTGCGACATAATTCACATATGAACAAAATACCTTTGAAGCTATTTGTTTGTGAATGGCTTAGTCCTGGGGGAGAAGATTTACTGTAAACTTATATAAATTGTATAACCTAAATTCCGTACTTATTATGATATTAGATTCACAATGATTTTTATTTACACTACAAAATTTATAAATTTTACATAGATTACTTTCATTTTTTTCAAATTTACGATTTCCAGGCAATATCATTGCAGTGGGATATGTCTGTATCATTCAATGTTGCATGCCAATAATACACCTAATGAAGCTCTAAATGAATCTCTTTTTACAGTGATATTTGAAAATTTAGTTGTTTAATGCAAACAAAAAAACGTTAACAAACATTAGGAATTCAATTAGCAGTAAAATAATAATAATATATATTATCAAACTTGCAGGTGTACAGTTTACATAAAAATATTTTTAGTCCCTCTAAATCCCTGTAGTTGAAGAAATTGCCCTGGATTATGAGTAAATTTTTTTTTCAGCAAGGCCTAAGGAAATTTCAGTGTGTTACTTGGTTTTTAATAAATTTTTTTAAACTAGCACTTTGTAAGTGCCTTCATGAATCTTGTTAAAAATGCTTGTTTAATTCCTTTCTATTCATGCTAATGTGTTAATAAAAAGGGTTTGATAAATTTATAATGTCTCACTATGAATTACATTTATACTACAAATATTTAATTTTAAATTAAAACAAATCAAAATTATTACAATTATTACTACATAATTTGTCCCTTTTGAGTTAAGAGTTTCATTATATACTTAATGACCATCTTAATGGTATTTCACATAATTATATTACAACATTCTACTTAATGGGCACTACTTGAGTCTAAATTTTAGCTGAGAATAACAATTAAATTAAAAAAAAATACGTTAAGATATAAATAATTTTATCGATTGTTTAACTCTTTTAGTTAGTGAGGTCCAACGTAACTTGTTACCCTTTGCAATCCATTATTTTTTATTCAGATGTTATTTTATAGAAATGTTTACCGTTACGTACTTCTGTATATTATTATTTAATTGTGGTTATTAAATAAATATCACGTTATTTAAAAGTACTTGCGTAGGAACCGTTATTAAGTATTTTTTTTTAAAACTAATATATTACAATTAAAAATTTAAACGTATGGATTTTATCATTTATTATGAGCCGACATATGAGCAGACAGATGTATAATGTGAAAAGGAAAATGTAAGCTGGTCTATGAGCTTTATAATGGATCAGTGCTTTGTCAATACCACTCTGAAGTTGTTGGTCAGAGCTTGTTACAGATATCCCAAAACCAATGTATTTAAAAACGTTTATAAAACAAATAATATTAACTTCTGTTGGTCGTCTATTTTATTAGTGTTAGTGTTTTAGGACAACAATATCATAATGTAACTCTCTATGTTAAATCTAGCGTCATAGAAAAGAATATTATGTCGTTAAGAGAGAGAGAGAGATTAAGGTAGACAAATATTTTGATATTATTTATTGGTGTGATAAGTACTGATAAGTATTGTATATGTATCCTGCATCAATTGTATAGTAAATTTTCAACCTAATTAAATTGCAATATGGGACCTAGATTATTAAAGGGGCATTTCACAGTATGTTTTTATAGTGCCGATGGTTTTTGGGGAACAGTTGCGTAATGTGATCAAAATGTTTGCTACTTGATTGACGCTACGTCCTCGTACCAGGACATGTTATACAGAAATTACGTTCTTTCATGAGGAGAAGTCTGTAATATTGCTCAATTTAAGGGCTGGTTTTACTAATGGGAGTTTTGTCCACCTTTACTCTAGAACCTTGTAGGTGGGTGGTTTTCTTAGAATACCTGATGCGAGCGCCTGTATCTACTTCCAGCAGTTGCGCTTGATGACGTAGTTCAGGTGGTACAATGAAACTACTGCAGTATTATTACCGACATTAATACAATCTTTTAAAATCTGGTTTAAAATTATCATTCAAAAGTCTGATAGGAAAATTTCCATTTTTTCACTCAGTAGGCTTAAAGTATGGTTTTATGTTACTGTAATTTGGATATAACACACACTTCCTTCAAAAACTTTAAGATGGCACGTTCTGCCTCCACAATTTTTTCTTTATTGGCCTCAGTAGTAGTATAAGAATATTTAAATAAAAGTGAGTTCAGATTAAATGAAAACTCTCTATCAAGAAACACATATACAATACCATTCAATATGTTCTAATTTTTTCAATGGAAACGTGAATAATATTTCTGGCGGTGCAAGTACTTTTTGTAATTCAATGGTTTATCGGACCAATATTAATACATTGATATATATATACGGTTTATACTATTATATATATATATATATATATATATTTTGCTCTGGATAGTTATGGAAATATGCAGATGTGCTAATCCACCTATTATTTACCCTATAAGAAGTATTTGTTTTTATTAATAATAAGAAAACTTTAACAGTATACATGGCTATCAAATGCTATATCATCTGGAGGCCTGTAAAAATTAAGCTCTCCCTGGCTGTTCTTCTATTTGCCTATTTTAACGATATTTAGAGAAACAAAATGACGAATAAAATTGGTGCAAGAACTAATATGACTATAAAACTGATTAAAATCACATTATAACGTAGTAATTTTAGACAATTTTAATTGAGCCTTTTATATTTCGCAACGATAACTATTCGGATTTAATAAATGTGTTTAGAATTACGCATCGTGTATTTTGCATCAAATACAAAAATTATATTATAAACCTGATAACCACCTTGTGTCCTGAATTGAAAAACGTAATAAATCATTTATTGAATTATTAAAAGATATAACATTTTAATTTGTAACTTTATGTCAAATTCTTTTTGACACTTTTGTCTGACGCTAACATTATTAGAGATAATTTAATATAATCAATCATTGAAAGCCTCCATGTTCTGTATAAACATTCAGGTGTTATTAATTTGTATTACTCAAAGTTATCTAATTGTTCATCTAAGTAAGATAAAATTAAGTTGTATCTCTAACAGCAGTAAAATATTTGAAACAACCTTTTTAAGTTAATGAAAGCCTTTGGATAGTCTCAAAAATACTTATGCTAGAAAATTAGATTTAAAAGGCACATGATTTTAGCAGTCTAAATTATAAAATTATCTATGTACATTGTTCTTTTCATTATAGTTTACAAATATTGTTTCAAAATGTACAATTTTAAATTCTGGTATCAATCAACATTGAGGTGGAAGTTATTGTATAAGTACATAAAATATGTTGATCGAAAGGAACCAAACTGTTTTCGGTGAATAATAGAACTCAGAACAATATAATAATGATAATATCAATTTTTATATTATATTATACAGGCCAAATATCAACATAAATTGATTAGAAAAAATAAAACTTCTTGTTTTCTAAACATCACTCAGAAAATGATATACATACATACCATACACACAACACCACACATATATATATATGAGTTTATGTCACGTAAGATACGTTAGGATACTACGTAAGGTACTTAACTTACGATAAACATTTTGCATTAATAGGTGGTGTGTGTAGTGCTATGGAAATGAAAATCATTTACGTAATTAATGGTATTACCTCATTTTAAAGGTCAAACGATTTTAACTGTTGATTAACACACTTTATCGACTCTGCTCTCAATGTAGGAGTCTTTAATATTTTCAACTGGAACCCATTTAAATCACACCCTTTGGTTTCCAAACGTTGCCGGAATGTAAGTGCTTTACCAAACAAAAGGAGGGAAAAAAGACCAATTTTCATACTGAATAAAAGCACCTTATGAATGATAAACAACGTAAACAGCGTAGTTATCTTTTGGATGCAATACCATTTTTTATATCATCCTTCTATATAAAATCAGGAAAATGGTTGCAACAATTCGTACTAATTTTCATCATGAACATTATTAAAACTTTGTTCACTTACTGAGATTTATATAGTTAAAACATGGACAATTATAAACTATGATTAACAGTACCGGTTAAAAGTTTAGGTTTAATTTTATTTTACTAGCTGTAAAAAAATTCATGGAAAATGTGGTTTATGTATCAGTCTTGGGAGTAATATGTGACAGCTTTAAACGAAGCTTAATTGCATTAAAATCTATAATCAATAGCAAGACTGATAAAAAAAAATAAAACCGCGCACAGCACATTTAGATGGATATGTTACAAATGGAATTAAACAACAAAATTAATATTATGTATCGCCGCTTGATGAAAATAAAGGTTTAATAGATTTAAATATGCAATTATTATCAATAGTAATTTGCTTAAAGAATATTAGTGAGTTTAGATAATCATAGTAATTAGTGTTTGTATTTTAATCGTATTTATTGTCCTATTTGCAATTATAAATTAATATTACACTTTCCACTTTAAAGCAAGGGTGGGAGAGTAAAATTTTTAATAAAAAACCCCCCCTTTGGGTTTTTTTATATAGTTTAAAACAGTAATTTTTTTACTTCGGAAATAAGTGATAATTACCTATGACACAATTCATGTTCTTGAAAATTA